>NW_010107598.1:81854-122650 GCF_000699245.1 Pterocles gutturalis | reverse complement strand
CGAGAGCCCCGGTGGCGGAGCACGGGGGTGCAGTGCTGCCTGTGGGTGCTTCCCCGCGTCTGTAGCTCAAGGGCTGCCCGCGGGAGCGCCCCGTCCGCGGGGTGCCCATGGGCCCTGCCCGGGGAGCTGCAGGCTGCGTGAGTAGCCCTGCATCCAAGAGGGCGGGCTCCGCAGAGAAAGAGCTACCATGTTGTTCTTTAACGGAAGTTTTTTTCAAGCTTGATATTTGTTTTTTTGGGTTTTTTTTGGTTTTTTTTTTTTGGTTTTGTTTTTTTTTGGAGGGGGGGGTGGGTTGGTGGTTTTTTGTTTTCGTGGTTTTTTTTTATTTTTATTTTTTTACATCGGGAATGGGGAATCTATCACTGCAGATTAAGGAAGTTATGAAAAGACAATTAAAACACCCAGTAAACTGTGAAAAAATAGTTTTTCCAAATCATCTGTTGAACCACGTAATCACTGGGATCTATTTTGTTGTAGCTCATCTCTAACGTGGCACAGTGAATGGCTATTTTGACTGTATTTAGGGGGAGTTTACCTGTGCACGTTATTGTCCTTTGTGAACAACAGGTATGTAGGCAAAGGAAGCAGCTTTAGGTCAGGCAGGGAGTATGAACTAGGGGTTCAATAGTCATCTCTGTGTGAGGCTCTTATCCCAGTTTTGCCATGTAAAAGTTAAGTCTCTTCTGCCATAACAAAATTTGCAATTGATATTCTACAGTTCAGGTGAACTGGTGCAAGCTATACGTAGTTAAGCCTGATGTTTACTTATGTTGGAAATTATCTCCTTGATACCTTTTCTGATTTGTGCTTTTTTTTAATAGGTCTACATTTTTAGTCAATTTAAGTACATTCTTCAAAACATTCCTTTAGTCTCTGGACAAAATCCAATCTCATCTGAAGGTCTTTTTCGTCTAATTCTTTTGTCTGACTGACTTGTCTTATTTTTATTGAAGGAGGACTTTCTTAGTTTGAAATTCAGACGTACTCTGATTAGTACCAAAAGTAAATAAAATTGAAGCATCTTTCTGACAGACCACTTTGCAAGTAACAGCAGAGTAATGGACATTGTGAAACCTGTGTGGCAGGAATTCCAGAGTCACAGACCCTGGGAGCACAGGTTTGTCTCTGGCCCTGGGAGAGCTCATGCAACAGGTAACTAAGGAAATTGACAACCAGACCTTTTAGTTCCTTTATAGGTGAGTTTTCAGCTGGGAGTAATTTCTACACCAACTTGGCTACAATTGAGTACTGCTTTTAAATTTGTATGATGCAACAGGTTCTGGTTAAAAGTTCTATTATAATTCTGTTAGTACCACATTCCATGTTGGATGTACCAAACCTGACCTGGAATGTAGGGGGAAAAAAAAAAGGGATATCACTAATTGTTTTACAGTCAGTTATAAGTACAAATGAGTTTTTAAAATATACACCATAAGCTAAGTTTTCTCCTTGGTAAGTCCCTCTCATCAGAGCTATAAAATGCAATATACAATGTTTTATGAGAAAGAATCATGATGATAGATTGTGTGGAATTAAGAAATTATGTAGTGTGGTATAACGAAATAATTTTCCCCAATCCGTTATGGTATTGCTCCATCTCAGGTTTTTTTTTTTTTTAAAAGCTCCTGAATTAGTAAGGGCACGAGATTTTTAACACCTCTACTGGGTTAAGGTCATTAGTCCATTTACTTTTTTATTTATGAGGACTAAATTCTGATACTTCTGCAAAAAGCTCTTCTTAAAAAATACATTCCTGAGGGCTGACAGATTGGTAGAAGAACATCCCTATCTGTGATTTACTTTGAAGTTTGGTAGGGTTTTTTAATCTTATCACCTTATTTTTCCCAGTTTACTAGTAATAAAATATATTAATATTTAGGGATTTTTTTTCCCTCCAGGTGTACTTACAATCAATACGGAATTACAGTACAAGAAGGAAGTTTTAATACATTCTGAATTTCAGAACACTGTTTCATGAAATATTTTAATTTCTTGTTTTTCAGTTAATTGAAAAAAGAAGATGGTCATCTTTCATGTCAGTTCCCTTTCAAAATTTTCAGTATTTGATGAAATTAATGTAATTTTTTCTTGATTAAATAATACTATTTTTTTCAAGTTTTTAATCACATGTAAATCTAGGTATTATTCATGATTTGGTAGCCATGCTTCATTTCTATACACTCCTGTGTTTTTGCATTATTTTTCTCTGTTTTAATACACCTCAGTATATTAAAATACGTAATTTGCTTCTTAAAACAGTTGCCTTAGAGTTGGAAAACACCTTATTTGACAGCCAAATAGTGGCATGATTAAAGCACCTCACCCTTCTTTACCTTGGCTACTATCATCACATGAAATCTCTCAACCTGTAGGCATTTGGGGGTACTGTGTTCTGGTAATCTCCAGATCATACCTGCTCTCACTTACGCCATCACTTTTGT
This sequence comes from Pterocles gutturalis, assembly GCF_000699245.1. Classification (NCBI taxonomy): domain Eukaryota; kingdom Metazoa; phylum Chordata; class Aves; order Pterocliformes; family Pteroclidae; genus Pterocles; species Pterocles gutturalis. The sequence continues at coordinate 120,209 of NW_010107598.1, read as the reverse complement.
CATTAGTTGGGTCAAGAGGAATCTTGGGAGATTAAAGGTGGATTATTTTGGTTTGTGTTAGTGTGGCACAGCTGGATGTAAGGTCTTTGAAACAGGTCTAAAATGGAAGAACTCTGGAGGGTAAGCAAAGAAAGCAAGCAAGAGCATAATAGGATAAGGTGTTTGGTATATAATTTACTGTCATCTGGGATAGTCTGGCTCAGAATAGCAAGAGGGCAGGAGTAGTAGAGAAGAGCTAAATTCTTGGAAAGGAAAAAAAAAAGTGGCTTAAGTGTGTGATGATTCTCTCAAAGTAGCTATTTCAGCCTGAGTTTGTTACAAGGTCAGAAACTATGTATACAGGATTTGGTTTGAGGTTTTGGGTTTTGTTTTTTTTTTTTTAAAGTATGAGTAAGTGCTGTGATTCATGTCACATACATATCACAGAAGCTACGCAGGTGTAGAAGTTGTATTACTTAATCAATTTTTTTTTTTTTTACACCTAATACCAAAGTTGCTTGTTTTGTTTATGCATTTTCTGTCAGCTTCTTTGTTTCTCTTTTAGCAGTGCTATGGAGTTCTGAGCTCCTAAGCTGCAGAAGTAGGGAGATAAAGCATCTGCGAGACTGGCAGAACAGCTGTGAGGAAGGCATGGCAGGAGCATGGAATAGCTGGCAGAAAGGGAAGTATCTTTTCTACAACTTGAGAGAATAAGACATTAAAACTGTTGCTGCAAAGGATTCCTTTGAAAAGGGGAAAAAAAGTTTAATTGAAAGGAGAGGAAATCCTGTACAATGAAAAAAAAAAATAAATGGAAAAGATTTTCACATTGTACCTATATAGAAAGGCTGGGTAGATTGTACTCATAAGTATAGTTATTAGCTAAAATACTCCTCTTTTCCATATGTTCAGATGATAATCATGTCCTTGTAAAATGAACAATACTGTACAGAATGCTGTTGAAAATATTTTGTAATTTGGATATGAAAAAAGGCACAGCTTGAGCAATCAGGAGTAGTGTGTGGATACATGATAATCTAATTAATTTAAAAAACTATCTATTTTCATTCCCATGTGGATTTAGTTTTAGAAAATAAATAAAATTGCCAAATAATGATCAACATAGGAATTTAAGTGACATTAATAATAAATGTTAGAGGACGTTTTACGATTTTTATTGTAAGTCCACTTAGCGCTGTTTATTGTTTGGACTACTGTTTCTTCTTCCTACATGGAAGAAGGAAAGAGGAATGTTCATTCACTTGCTTTGTTCACATTGCCTTGTCCATTTAGGTTCTAAACAAAAGCTCCTGAATATTACTAGAAGTCATGAATATAAGTTTTGATCACAACTTGAGCCCCTGATCTGCAAGTTGTTTATCCATAGTGATATGCCTTAATTTTTTTTTCTAATCATTGATATTATATGGATTATGCAGATTTAGTATCACAGTAAGTGTTCATATCTGGACCTAAGCCTTGGACTGACAGTAATAAAAATTCAACCAACCTTCTTCAGTAGCTGCATAATCATGAAGCTACTTTAACTCTGTAGGTGTATTCTGATTTATCTGAAAGACTTCATAGCAATTGTAGCATTTGTTATGTGTAACTAGGGACTTAAGCCAATCAGACATGAGCTGAGGTGTCATCTAAACCCTCATGAGGGACTGATCCAATGTGAATATCTAGATAATTCCTTTAAAAAAGCAACAACAAAACAGAATAGCAACAGACACTGTTATTCAAAACCAGGTTGCTCATGATCCAGTGGTTAGAATAGTGGTTAGACTAGTTGGACAAGCAAGAAAATTGGATTCAGGTATGTCCTCATTCATACGAATGTCTCTTCCTTCCCATGACAGTATGTTAATCACCAGTCCTGGGTCTAGGCTGGAGGAAAGTGTGAAGGGAGTTAGGGGCAAATAGCCTTCTCCTTCCTCAGTTGAAACCAACGATTTCACAAAATACAAAATAGACATGTTTAGATGCGGAAGGCAACATGGTTGTAACCTAATGACTATGGTACTCTGGAATGGGGGAGAAATTTGCCATGGATTTAAGTATTCAAAAGCCTGGTTTTGCATTTTATTAAATAATCATGAGAAAAGAAACAGGGCTAGTCTTGAGAGCTGGAGCACAAAACTTGGCAGGTGCTGTAACTGCCTGGCTGTTGCATAGCATGCCCCCTCCCACAGCAGCTGTGTTTCAAAAGGAGTGAGTTGTGCTCAGTTCTTCAAAGGCTACTGTAGGCACTGCCCTCAGGAGAGGACTACAATTTTTGGCTCCTAAATAGTTGAAGATGCCACCCTTGCGGTGCTGATTCAGATACCTTGGCTTTAACAGGGCGACAGCCACGCCTCCCTGTAAAGCATTTCCGCTTGGCTTGGTGACTCCTCGTTAGCATGTGTATTTTATGAGTTCCTGATTCTTGTTTAATTTTGAAAAACTATTTCAATGAAATACCAGCTGTGGAAAATTTATATCCAAAATATTTTGCATATTTTATTTGTAACCAGAATTTTTCCTGTTTGGTTTTTTTTTTCTTCCAGTTTCTTTAAACACACGGATGTCTAGCAGTACCACTTTTTCCATATAAATATGAAAATGACTAGGAGTGATTTTTTTTTAAAGTAGTCAAGAAGCAACATGTTTATGATAAAAATAGGGTTGCAGGTATGAGAAAAGCATTGTACTTATGCTTAAAAATTAAATAAATGCTGCAACAATTAATGGGAATTAACCTTGAGGCATTTTTGAATAACAGCTGCTCTGTTAAAATTTTATCAAAAAAAGGTTGGATGAAACCTTTTTTCTTACCACCATGCAAATTGATGAAATTAATATCAAAATTTGCACACATTAATGTGCAGAAAATAACCATTATTACTTTCCTAAAAAGTTTTCTTAAAAAGTGTAAGACAAATATGCCGTCTATATGGGCAAGCCAGTTTAGCAGGAAGTCTTCTGAGTGCCAGATTCTGCCTCCTGTATTCACAAAAGTAGTGCTTTGTTTTGCAAGTTAATTCATTAATTCATCTCCCTGACTAGCTAGGTTAAAGGTTGAAGGAATAAAGCATTTGGGCGTGATGCAATCGTTTTATACAGTTTAATTTTAAAAGAAGCTTTTAAACTTTAATAAAAAGGTTTTAGTGGAAATATCATTAATGTGGCAAAAGCCGAAAGGCTGTATTTGTAGAGGTCTTTCCTAATGATCTGAAGAGAAACAAAACCTGTTGGAGAGAGTCCAGAGGAGGGCCATGAAATTGGTCAGAGGGCTGGAGCACCTCCCCTATGAGGACAGGCTGAGAGAATTGGGGTTATTCAGCCTGGAGAAAGGAAGACTCTGAGGAGATGTAATGGCAGCCTACCAGTACCTAAAGGGGGCCTACAGGAGAGATGGGGAGGCACTCTTTATCAGGGAGTGTAGTGACAGGACAAGGGGTAATGGTTATAAGCTGGCAGAGGGTAAATTTAGACTAGACATTAAGAAATTTTTCACTGTGAGGGTGGTTAGACACTGGAACAGGTTGCCTAGAGAAGCTGTGGATGCCCCATCCCTGGAGGTGTTCAGGGCCAGGCTGGATGAGGCTTTGAGCAACCTGGTCTAGTGGAGGGTGTCCCTGCCCATGGCAGGGGGGTTGGAACTTGATGATCTTTATGGTCCTTTCCAACCCAAACGATTCTATGAAAATACTAGAGAGAAAATAGGCTTATTGAAGTCTATCCTTCTGGGAATTTTCATTAGTATGTCTCCTCTATCCACTCTTTTTGTATGACATCAAAAGTGTTGTGGTGTATGTGTTGTTTGACTCTATTATTGTTCCTCGTCTTTATTTGTAAGTTATATCAGTAGTACTTGTCTGCAGATTGATAATTTTTATACTGAAATGATAGCAGTTGTGCAGGTCAAACTGAATTGTATTTTCGTGAGTGATCTGACTGACTTTGCTGTCCCACCTGGTGATCTGCCACAGAGCTATAACCATGGCTTCATCAATACTAGAACAAGGCTGTCTTGATCGATCACAAAGCTCTGATCACTGGGTACCCTCAGCATGCATAGCACCTAACCCACTGCTTACGTAGTGTAGTGTCATGCTGTACCCAACTACACAGTCTGTTGAGTCGGTGCACAGTCTAATCTACCGTCAGCCCTGCTGTGCATTGATGTCAAAATAATAGAATCATGGAATGGTTTGGGTTGGAAAGGACCTTAAAGATCATTGCGTTCCAATCCCTCCTGCCATGGGCAGGGACACTCTCCGCTAGACCAGGTTGCTCAAAGCCTCATCCAGCCTGGCCTTGAAATGAGCTTGGGGCCCGGTTTATTTGGGTCTGTGTCTAAGATGGCTATGTGCTAGAGCAGGGTAGACCTCTAAATGCATGGAATATCTAGTGCCTCTGTACTTCTCTAGAGATATAGCTGACATAGATGTGTATGTGATTACTGGTCATTGATAGTGTTTTATGTTGGCATACAAGTTTGATAAAGTTACTTTCGGGTTTCTATCACAGATGCTAGTTGCAGTTTAGAAATTCTTGGGATATAATCTTGGTAATGTGGGAAATGAAGTCAATGTGGAAGGGGATGCACCAGTCTTTCTCCTTTATCCCTTATTTGCATTATTATCAAGTTTTGAATGGATGAAGCATATCCTTCTGTGGTTTAAACTGTTGCAATGCATAGTGTGGTGATATGTTTGTGTTTGGACAGTTGTCTATATTTTAGTTTGTGTCCTGGTTTTGGAGATGGGGAAGCAGCTAAGGAAGAAGAAAAAAAAAAAAACTGTGCATACCGTGTTAAAACATTTAAAGAAATACTATATTACACACTGCTGAATAAGGGTGGCAGAACATGGTTGTAGTAGAAGAACCAGTGAATGAATCTACAGTAGCATTTCAGCTACGATAAAGACTTGTGGTTTTGCCATTGAAGTAAGTCTCTTGAATACCAATTTGACTGCATTGGCCTAGTCTCAGACTGGGTAAACTAGCTTCTTTTTGGCTAAGACTAAGTCTAAAACTGAAAAAAAAAAAAACCAACCCGAAACTAAAAAAATAAGTTCTGTTTGAACATAACAAACTACTTTTTTTTACTGTGAGGGTGATCCAGCACTGGTGCAGGTTGTCTGGAGAGGTTGTGGAGTCTCCATCCTTGGAGATATTCTAGACATGGTCCTGGGCAACCAGCTCTAGCTGGCCCTGCTTGAGCAGGGCAGGTTGGACAAGATGACCTCCAGAAATCCCTTCCAGCCTGTGTTTCTGTGAAATCAGAGGATGTATTTTGGGATTCCGTCTGCTATTGGGGTTGCGGTCTGCAGGGCTGGTCTAGAGCTAGTGGAAAGTAAAGCACTTCCCAAAAGCACATAGGGTGGACATCTGGTTCTCAGCAGCCACTGTCTTAGTTTACAGACTTCTGTTGGAAAGCGCTACTTGCTAGTGCAAACATAGCCACTAATGTCACATAGAGCTGAGTGAGCAAGTCCTTTGGTGTTGGTTTCTTTGCTCAGGAACACATAGATATTGCAGAAAGCAGAGGCCAAAAGTTGACACAATTACTTTGTATATCGGATCTATACAGACGTAGCCCCTTAAGCCATTTTTTTGCAGGCTAGAAGACTGGTATTTGGCTGCCAACATCTGATAGATAGGCACCAGACCAATCTGAATGTATATAGCATTGGAATATCTACCCAATCTGAATTTGTAGACTTTCCTGCTAGTTGTTTGATGAGTTAGCACACCCTAGACTCTCTTCATTTAGCTTCTTATTGGACAATTATGTATTTTTTCTGGCTTGCCAAAGGTAAGTAGAAGAAATGAGTGGGAGAGGGTAATACTGAAGTTGAATGGCACAGGAGGCATGGGCAGAGATACAAGTATTGCACTAGATGATGGGGGAGGACATATGTAGCTTAGGGTTGGTATGATAAAGATTTGTCTGCACACTTGAGTCCAGAGCTCCTGCTGTGTATATTAGGCAATGAAATAATGCACTGACATGCTCTGACTGCTCAAAACAGGACTCCCAGGGCAAAATGCCATCCATGCTTACTCACCCCGCTGAATAGCATTGTCTGCAATTTTTCTCAAGCTGTTTTTACAGGTATTCAGTCCTGGTGGTGCAGAGGGACCTGGAATTCTCTAAGAAACTGTACTTCAGGAAAAGGTGACTTTGCTGCATCTGTATAAAAGTGCTTCTGCAAAGAGCAAGCATGAAAAAAAGTCTGGAGCTTCCCTCAGGCTTGGAGCCAAGAGCAGGCTTGCAGCTGATTGTGAGACATCTGTCATCAGCAGAAGTTGCCAGTAGTGGAGCTGGGGGCTACAAATGAGAGTGACAGAAGTACATGGTGACCTAGTGAAATAAAAGGATTTTGTAGGACAAAGGGTAGTAGTTCATGATAAGAAGGTAAAATACTTACCTGAAAGACGATGATCAGGTAGAGGGGGTGAAGGGGTAACTGAAGAGGACAAAACTACACTAAGAATTAAGCTGTGTGTGAGTAAGAGTAGGAACAGATAGCAAAATGCATACCTCGGTGAGAAAGGAATGAGTGTGGTGAGAAAATGAAGGATGCAAAACTCCAGAAAACACTCGCTGCATTAAAGAAAGAAAAAAAAAAACACCACAAAAATGTATTTTCGATACTACTTTTCTATATGGTCTGTTGCTAATGTTGCCAGAATGAATGTTAAACAGTTTAAACGGAATGGTGTCTGAGATGAATTCTCTTCAGCTGCACGTCTCCTAGGCAAATGTGTGAGAACTGCTGATCTGTTCGTCTTGTTGAGATCACATGAATGTGAACACAGCAGAGATTTGACTTGGTGTCCCTGTCTACAAATACAGAGGGGGGGAAAAAAATTGAAAGAGAAAGCCTCCCCTGGGAAGAAAGGGAGTGATCCCATTATAAATGAGAGTCATACAATATCCCTTCTGGAGGTGTGTTGAAATTTCCCATGGGAGGAAGAAGAATAAACAAAGGTCGGTATTAGTAATAAAAGAAAAATAGTTGGCGGCCAAGGAAACAATAATTATTTGATTGCAGTGTCCTGAAAAGCTAGCAACAGAAACAATACCAGTTAAAAGCAACAGGCCAAACGTATCTCACTTGCAAACCTACCCGTCATTACACCAGGGATGTATTTGCCATACTGCTCCGTGAGCAGTGCTTCGCCAGCGAAGTCAATATGCCCTGACTTCTTGCCTTTGCTGTTTTACTCTTCTTATGACCACAGTGTTCCTGAGGGTCTATTGTATTTAACTTCACACCACTACTGTGAAGCAAGCAAGGAGTTGCTATTATCTTTGCTTCACAATGAGGAACAGGGGCTGCAGGAGAGCTGTGCTTACAGCTGCACAGCTTATGGTAGGCAAGAGTTTCCAAATCACAGGCCAGTAACTTTCTTTGCTTGTTTTATGTGGTGGCAGAAACAGGAATGGAATATTAGTACTGGGAGGGCACGTATAATGTTTTTTTCTTGAACAGAGACGTTTACCTATCAGGAAATAAATAAGCAAAGCTTGCTATTGCAAAAAAGAAACCCCCAAATCATGACTTTAGCAGTTTCAAGAAGAGATCCCTATAGTCTTGCAAAGTACATTAATAATGAAATATTTGTGTTTATACAGCAGCAAGACCCTATTTAAAACCAGTGCAGTTTAATTTTAAGTTCAAACTGGCAAAGCCTGTTAAGGCCAAATTGTAACAGGCATTATTATTTCTTAATGGAGCCGTGTGTGGTGAGGTAGACAGAAGGAAGCTGTGCAGTGCTCTGGTTGTGTTTCCAGTCTGCCTGATGGTGCAATCACAGCCCTAACGCTGCACTTCCTCAGAGGTAACCTGGCTGAATGGCACCATCTAGTTTAGCTTTGTCACTGTGCAAACTGTTCTGTGTTCCCAGTGATCTTATCTTTACCAGCAGTGTATAGCTGAGTTGTGGGAAAGTTTGTTCCTAGTTCACTGGGGGTTTACATAGAAAACACGGTGCTATGGCAAGCATGGTTTTCTCAAGCCTGAGTGCATGCTGAAAGTGAGTGAGAGTCAGTACTCCGATAGCAGACCAAGCTAATAGTGTTGGGAAGGGTTAGATGGTGTAACATAAGATCAGTCCTCTTTTGGCTAGAGAATGGAAGGGTGTTGGATGTTCCCAACACACTAGTTCCTGCCCTTCTATAAGGGCTGTAGCACACTGCTTTTTCATCTGCAGGAAGACAAAGCCATTTGGCTAGATCTTCTTTCCTGATTACTTTTTAAAATTTGTTTCAGCAATGTCCATTTCATATGTTAACTATTAATGTTAGGGCAGGTCTTCAAGAGCTTGGGGGTCTTCTCCTTTGCTTTTTTGACTGAGTTTTTTCTTGTATCTCCTTTGCATCTACGTTGGGCATCACTACACCTTAAATGAGATCACAGTCTTTTAGGATTGTTATTTCCTGTTAGAGTAGTTACCTTGGAGAACAGAAGAGAAAGAGAAAACATCACTTTGAGCTTTTTTGTTACAAAAACATTAGCAAACTGAATAGTGGTTACAAGCAGAATCATCTTTTAGAACTTAGTTGCAGCGTAGGAGCAAAAAAGACCATGCAAATTGATGTTTCTGATTATACAATTTTTTATTATTATTAGGTATTTTAATATTAGATATATTTGCCTTATTGAAAGAAATCCAAACCTGAAGCAAAATTGATAGGTGAAGGCTGATAATGGTTGTTGTGCAGGGATCCTTTCATATGACTGTGTATGAAATTGACTGTCCTTCATTTTGTAGTGTTAATTCACGTCAGGAATTTATGCTTCTTATTTCTCGCATAGCTCTGCAAAGTTAGATATCGGCAATATTTGCCAAAGAGGTGTTAAATTTATCTTTCATTAGACATTTGTATGCAGCTATTTAAAAATGTCAACCTCCTGAATTAGCATGGAAGCAATCAGTTCAAATATGCTGTTTTGAACAGTAATCTGAAAAACAGCATGTAGAAGTGAGAATTTCTAAAATATTTTCTTTCCCTTTTCAGTGACTGCCTTGCTTGTAACAAAAAAAACCAGCCACAGTTTAGTTTCTTCTTTTGCTTTCCTTTTGTGGAAAATGGTGATAACGGTGCTTCTCAGTCTCTTTACAACTCTTTGAGATATGCATAAGGAAAATACAAGCAAATAATTCAAATATTTTATAATAGTACTGTACGCAGTTTATTTTCTTTTGTCTGTAAAGTACGCTTGAAAAATCTATTTTCTTCTTGCCTGTTTCAGGATGGGATAAAGAGTTTTCCATAGAACTAGGTACTTTGGTTAACACTTTTGAATTTAAAAGACTATTTTAAGAGCTCCAGATAGACTCATGGTGGTTGGCAAAAGGATTTGCACTCCTGCTTGTGGGTGTTGGATAGTGGTCTAACTGTGTGCATTAAAGATGAATGCAAACATGATTGTATAAATATTACATTAGCATGCCCTTCTAAAAACAGTCTGCAAGACACCCTTGGATTACCCTACTCTAGAATTCACAAGTGAGTATGACTAGAATAGGCATAGCCTGAATAAGTTCGTATTTACATGTGTGCTCAGAGCTCTGATGCATGCAGTTTGTAGACAAGGTGCTTGAACAGTCGGTTAATGGTTTAGGTGCCAGTAGATGGCACTTGAGAGCACATTCCCCAGCTCTACCGGTCCAGTTTGGTAGGATCAACCACGGTGTGGTTGTTCCCAGAGATTTCTGTCTGAAGTTCTTTACATGGTGTTCTTAATGAAAGTTAAACTTATTTTAAGCCCACTGCCAAAATGGAGCTTTTGCATTTGAAAACTGTTACCCCGTGAATTGTACTTTTTTTTTTTTTTTCTACTGAAGGTCACCAGCTTCATTCCCGTTCTCAACACTTGTTTTGCTTTTGCAATTTTTTCAAAGCGTAGATTATTTTAAATGAATGCATCCATTTGAATATATAAAAGGCTGCAATGAGAAGAATTGGAATGGTACAATTAAAGGAACCCTGCTTCCCATTATGAACAAAAGCAGTTTCAACAAAAATCTACAGGAGCAGGTCAACCTTTGTTGAACAACATTCCATTTCCTGTTTTATGGGCACTACACTAAATACAGTCCCTTGCCTTTGATGGAAATAAACCAACTGTTTATCAGTCCCAGTGGAAGCAGAATTCTTGTATGAGCCTAAAGTTCCCTTTTATAAGAAAGCAAGTAAGTACGAAAATTTCTCAGTGACTAGTGTGATGCTTATTATTACTGGTTTATCAAAGCCTCCATCCATTCCATGTGGATAATGGACTCACTTGGTCCTTTAACATAATTATTAGTCTAGACTGGAGACATGTTAGGTTAATATTTCCAGAGAGAAGGGTTTTCCCCTTTAAAACCAGATGGTGGTTTGAATCATGGGACTGAATCTGGAATGTGCTCCTAAAAAGACCACAATTTGGTCCCATTGGCAAAGATTACTATACTGGGAACCACTCCCAGAAAAGGAAAAAACATGAATCAGAAATAAGCTGGTTGATTCCCTGTGGAAAGGATCTAGTGAAAAAGTCTTAAGAATAGCATAGGCTAAAGGTATTTTACATTAACCGTGAATTTCATTTCACATTTGGCCTTGGCCTACTGCTGTACAGAAATTACTGTACTGAAATATCTGATTGATTTCTGGGAGTGTCAGATAGTACTTTTTGCTAAACTGTAATGAAAACCATGTGTGATTTGATTAGATTGCTATTTCTCCAGCTTGTATCAGATAGATATTGTGAAACAAATGCCTTCAATTTGCCCTGAAAAGAGAAAATTAACTTTGCAATGATATTTTGGCCATGGCGACCTCTTCAAAGAATGGTCTCTTAACAAAAAAAAGAGTAGAGATTGTAATTCATGCCTCATTAGCACTTCTTATAATGGATCTTCACTCATGACTTACAATAATTCCTGCTTCAAAGCTATTCTGGGAAGTCAGGAAATTTGCAAGATAGGAATTTTTGTGCTTATATCTGTACTGAGCTGAAAAGCTGGGAAAGGTGGTCATTAATTTTTGGTTACGGAAGCAGAGTTTATCAAAGAAAGCTTCAGATTCTTACAGAGTGTGAGCATTTGTGTGTCTAGCTAGAACTGGTGAAGTAAAGAGTCAGTCAGCATTTCCATTATGAACCTTCATTTTCAGTGTTTTGTAATAGTAGTAGTCCCTAAAATTTCTTTCCAAGTGGAAACTTTGCATGTAAATTCTCAGTTCAATTATTTTTATATAAATTTTGAGACAAATCAGTTTGTCCATTTTTAAGTTTTATGAGATAATATTTTTTTAATGGCTTCAGATGCTTTATTACATTCCTGTAATAGTGCAGAAATTTGTAAAAAAGAGTTTTTCATTAAAAGGAAAGTTTTCAATACATACTGTTAACCTGTGGGGTTTTTTGTTTGTTTGTTTGTTTTAATTAGAGAGTAGCTACTGTGTCCCGTGTCTTACTTAGCATATAATATTGTTTCACAGAAACAGGCTTATTATGGACTGCTTGGCACTCTCCTGTCAGTGATCTGTAAATAAAGGGCTATATTAAGTGTTAAGTGTGTCAGTCAATTAGGCTTGTGCTAGGAAATGCCTTTGAAGGTAGGCTAAGCTCAGATAACACATTGCAGTGTTATCTAACGTAGACATTTTTTTTCAAGCTAATGTCCAGGATATTTTTTTTTCCTTTCCTCTTGATTTACCTAGCTGGCATCCATTTGCAGTGCCAATCAAAATTAAACATGCCCACTTAGGTTAAGTTGGAGTACAGCTTCATGAGGGGAAAAAAGTGAGGTCAGCTCATGTGTGGACCAACTCACAGCTAGTCTTGCATAATTTTCTTAATCCAGATAAACTTTCTTATAATAGCCAGTAATAGAATGTAACATATATTGCTTTAATATCTCTAAATTTCCTTAAATTAGTTCAAAAGAAATAGAGTATGTTTTTAAGGGTGTTTTCTGTCACTAAATACTGGTGCAAAATTAGATCCTCAGAAATAAAAAGTACCATAATTGTATGTACTTGAGCATGCCAGATTTATGTTTGCTTGTAGCTGGATATGAAATATTTTAAGACATTAGCAAGGTAAAAAAAATCTAAAAACTTATATTCCATATAAAGCCTAGAAAGTGACAAGTAAACTGCTGACCATGGTTCTTTGTATGATAAAACCCCTCTTAAGCAATACCTCCACAGCATGGATGTTAGAGTGGAACCACTGGGAAGTTAACAATTCACAGAAATGAGCACTTTTCCCCCTATTGTCCACACATTTGAATTCATGATTCTCTGAAAAGTGTATTAACTTCCTTGATGAAGAAGTAATTGGGTTAAAATAATTTTTATTTATAGAAACAAAGTAATGGCAGGGAGATCTGTAGATGCAACAGCATACTTAAAATCTGTAGACTTTTTCCTGATCTTTGTGCTTCATTTTAATAATGACTGATAATGGTAGCAGCAATGACAGTGAAAATAATAATGGCTCATAACAGATATTCGATGTCTGGCTTCACAAAAACATTTGAAGCAAGCGTATTCAGGGAACAAATGCAGTCTGATACTCTGTTTTATAGTACATGTCTTTTAAATACACCTGAATCCTCATGAATTTGGGGAACCTGAACACAGGATGGGTCTCAAAGACTGCTGACTGGCTGATGTTAATAGGCTCTGTAGTTACAAAGACCTAGGGGAACAGCATTTTGAATGCCCTTACTGAGCAGATTCTTGCAGAGACCAAAGTTTACCATCAATCCAAGGTGATTCTGCTCCAGTCTAACGTCAGGGAAACACTTGTGCGAAGTTTAATGATGACTCCAGCATTACTACTTAATGTACTGGATTTGACTGTTCCAAATGCATTATTGCTATTATCATCATAATCATTACAAAGAGTTCACAATCAGGCCTGAGACTGAGTAATCCCGTACAGTTCCAGGGAAGATGCTGCAGGTGAAGGTCTGTCTCATCATTTCATGGCTGTGGGTGTGAATGTTTCTTCTTCCACTCTTCCAACCACCCTCTTTTTCCTCATATATGCAATTAGATTAGGTTGCCATAGTAGAAAATTAAGCCAACTATCTTGGGTTTAGGAAAGGCAGAGGCTGTTTTTCCTAATTCAGACCCAGAGAAAATATTTTGCGTACCAGCTGAGGGGTACACCACTCATCTGGAACCCTAGAACTTTCTCCTCGTTTTTTTATAAAGTTTAGTAAAATTTTCGTTTAAGGGGAGTATTTGGTTTTGTGGTACTTTGTCTCAGTATCATCATTATAACATCATTTAAGCCCTAAATGAGCATAATTTAAGCAAGACCTTTTCCGGCTTTGTGGTAAATGCATTCCTGAACCTTCCCTTGGCCATTGCTGCCTTACTGCAAATGAAAGAGAGAATCTTTGCTGTGATTGACATCAAGAAGGGATCATCTCCCTGGGGCAGTGACTGACTCACTGTTATCCTTCCCTGCTGGACTGCAAATACATGTAATAATAGAGCTGTGTAAGGGGAGAGACTTTCTGGCAGTGTGTTACTTGTGTCAAGCCACAGGGGTTTCAGATTTTCTTGGGTAACCTTACAGTAGTATCTCTGAACTGGCAAACCCTGGTGGAATTGTTCCAGTGAAGCTATTCCCTCATTCATAAAAAAATGTTAGAGGAATACTATGTGACTAGAGAGATTAAATATGTTATGTAATGATTTCCTTTAATAACGATTATAATGTAAAGCATGTAACTTTAAAAAAAAATCTGTATTAGAGTCGTACTGATTTCTTGTGGAGTCATGTAAGCACAGGAGCATATGAAGCTTCACAGAGTAGGCAATTTCATTACACAGAACTTGGTTCTTGGCAGTTGTCTCAAATAACGGAGTTTGTTGTTTCTGAGGATGCCATTTTAGAGATGTTTGTTGCAATATGATAACCTCCACAAGAAATGAAACCTTTCTGGGGCTTGGCTGTTTCTTGGCTACTATTGGATTGCTGGTAGTAAAAAGGTGGTGATGCATTTTTCCTGAAATTATTTTGGGTTTGCAATAATACAAAGTTATAGCGATTTCATAGCCCTGCTTTAGAATCAAAAATTAATTGTTTTTGTTTTATTGGGGTGTATCCTAATGCATGTATTGTGTATGAGTAATGCATTATAATAGAACTAAAAAGTCCCTTAAAATTAAAATATTTCTGAACAATTTTTTAGTGTTTTGTTTTGCTGTTGTTGTTTTTAATATTGGTTAATTAATGTGTAGCTTGGGAGATCTAGCTGTTACTTTATTCTTAGGTCAGAACTTAGAGTGGAGGAATTCTCATCTAACTTTGGGTCCTCTAAATAACTTTAAGTCCTCTAAATAGCTAATGAGAAGAGATGGAGACCTGCTGAGGTCCTATCTTATGAAATGCATGGCAGTGTAAGTGGGAACTATTATCCCTGGCAGCTGCCTGTCTTTCTTTTGCCTGGGCAGGGAGCCTTGTGGAGTGTGGTTGTTATCTACACAACTGCCTTGAGCAACATCTTAAATTGAGATTTGAATCCCTCCTCAAATGTACAGAAATCAGATCCAGTTTAAAAAGTGCAGATTTTAAAAAACAAACAATATTTGGCTCTGTTGGTTTGTTTTTTTCCCCTGAATGCATCAAGTTTTTTTAAATGTTTCTTGGAAGTTTTGTGAGATAGAAATTTTCAAAATTAAACCCGAGGAGTGTAGTATCATCACAGTCATCACAGGCACTGGGGGCTAATTTTTTAAGAAAAAATATTAAATATCCATTAATCATGATGAAATTGTGCAGACTGCCCATACTGGTAGGCAGAGACAGCTTTTTGATTGACCATATAACCGTGACATATTATTTTTTTCCTCATTGCTATCATTCTTACTGATACTAGTGGTGTTCTCATCACTAGTAGTAATGTATCATTGCAGACCTTATTAAGTTCAAGGGCAGCTAGACATCTCTTTTTTTGTGACTGATTCTGTAAGAAAAGATCTCGTCGTGAAAAAAGTGCCCTTTTTGTGATAAGGTTTTTGTTTCTTAGTTGATTGGTCAAGTCTTGTGTCAAGCCTGGAAAGTATCTGTTTTGCAACCTTTGAAAGCTCAGTAGAGCTGTAATGTTACAAATGAAGTGTATTTAAGGTTTTTTGTCAGGCTTGCTGTATAAAAATGTTGCCTCTTGTGCATTCATAGCAGAATCTAAAGGGAATTAGGCAATAAATAACTACATTAAATACATTTGCAGTATGGTATGCAAAACAGTTAAACCAACAAATATGGAGCTTGAAAGCTGGGCTGAAAAGATTACTAAAACATCTCTGAAGGTATTTTTGGACTTCAAAAGTATTGTAAGATATTCAGTACTACTGAGAAATGATATCACTGTTGCTGAACTATATATTACACAATTAATTTATACTTTATGTTGTATCATTATTTTTAAGTGTGCATCTCGGAAAAACTCTTTAAAAACAAAAACTCTTTAAAAACAAAAACTCTTTAAAAACAAAACCAAAGAAATGCAGAAGTTCATGTCCAGTGTTGTCATCAGAGCTGAAGGTCTAGTCTAGGTTAACTTCTACTCATAGGAAACAGTCTGCAGGGAACGGGGCTTTGTTTTATAATTTTCTTGCCCATACAGCTTTTTACTGTTTCCTCTATTCTTGTGGAAAGCTATGATGCAAGCTACCTGGCTGGCTCAGGCTTGACTCATTTTATGATCAGAACTGGCAGAGGAGATGTCTGGTGTCCTTGTTCTGGATCTATGCAACTTCAGGTGATATTGAACTTGTCGTCGATTTCTTCCTGTGGTGGATGGTGCATACTGGAGCCACAACTGCCCAGAGCGGGAATGCCGTGCTACACGATTTCACTTGGGTTGTACCTTGAGGAAGCCACCAAAGTTAGAACAGATGTGGGACTGCTCTGAGGGATTTTCCTCAAAATTGCGTATCTCTAGAGGCAAGACTTTGTAAGAAAGTTCTCACACAGGACCTGTAATAAATCTTGTCCTGTAGATTTTATGAGGGGAAAGGGCAATACAAGTCCAAATGTGGTATATCTCTACCTTTTTTTTTTTTTCTTCACAAATAACCCTAGTGATTGATGACTTGAACTATGAAAAGAGAGTTGGCAAGCAGAATAAAGTCAAACAATGTCATAGTTCTGTAAAAAAAAAAAAATAAATGGGGCAAATTACTTTTCTATGTATAGTTTTCCTGTCCTTACCCAGAAGAAAAAGTGGCTTTTGCCAAGAAATATTTAGTAATTGGGAGTGGACTGAAGATGGAAGGCTCTTTTGTTATCCTTTTTTACAGTTCGTTATGGAGGGTGTGAAGGGCTCCTTTGGTAGTGGTTTTGCTACACTAATTTTTGTTTGTTTCTGGAGATGGAGGCAAGATTGCTCATTTCTTTAATACTGTTAGGCTTGTCTTTCTTGGTGTGCTAACCTTTAAGTCTTTATTCCCTTATGGCACTGTATGTGGGACATGAAATTAATGACTTAATATGCTTCTCTATCCTCTTTTTGCCATTGCACACAAAAACAAAAAAAAAAGTTTTTTATGCTTTCATATTTAATTTTCTTGCTGATTTACATTGGCAGAATTTTGCAGAGGGTTTTTTTACTTCAAGGGTTGAAATTTGCTGTTTCCCTGAATGAAAATGAAGTTGTTCTCCTTCATCTGCAGAAATCAAATAAAGAGGGGGATGTTAAATATGAACACACACAATTTACACTCTTATTATTAGCTTTAAGACATGAGCACATGGCCTGCTTTACGTGGTAATGGAGTTAATTAAGAATTTGGCTATTAAATATAAATCATTCCTTTCCATTAGGTGTTTGTAATTTCTTTTCTTCTGTACAGAATCTCTACAGCATTGTAAACAAGTGAAAAGAAAAAAAAAGATAAAAATTTTTAAATTTTAAAATAATGATATCCTACTTTTGTAGAGCATAATTGTTCTCAAAGAATTAAAAAAAATTCAGTTGTAAGGAGTGTGCATCACAGCTGAGGAGCTACACACATATAGTGTCAAAACACCTTTCCACTCTTACTGAGTGGAAACAAATTGTTCTGCGCAAGCCAGTTCCTTAGGAAAAAGCTGCAGAACAAGGAGCTGCCTGACTGCAGTCCCTGCACTGTTGCAGTGCGATAGACTGGCAGTGTTAGAAGCATTTCACACTACCACAGATCCTGTGTGGTGAGGATCTGCTCGGGAGCAACTAGGTCATATTTAGAGCACCTTTACAACTCTTTTCTTCTAGGAAGATGTTTGGTCTCAACCATCCAGGATACTGTGATTGCTTCATTGGTGACAGCTGTCTAGCTGCTTGGTCAGCAGTGTGCAGCCAATGTAAGATGGAAGCGAAGAATGCCTTTTCCAGGTGAAGCTGGTAAATGTCGATCCTCTGTCCAAGCTGGTGTGGAAGCTGCCCTCCCACTGAACTGTGGTTGTACAGTGCAGGCCAATGCCCCTTTTATTGTTGTTGTTGGTTTTTTTGGTGTGTTTTTTTTTTCTTTTTTTTTTTCTTTTTTTCCTTTTTTCTTCTGTAAAGATGCTATGGGAGGAGTCACTGCTGCTCAGGAAATCAGTCTGAAAACATGGACTAGTCTTAGCATGGAACAGTTTCGAGGGCTGGGCTGTGCCATTCTGAATCAGAAAGATGAGTACTACTAAGGCCTGCCTTTACTGTGGCACAGAAATTAAATAAAATGTATGTATTTCTTTGCTTTTGCGCTCTGTTTATGTCCAGTGTGTGTTGTTGTCCAACTTGTAGCATAGACTGGTGCTACCTGATGTATGATATTTAAGAAAAGCCTGCTTTGTGTTGCTATCCATGTATTTCTCTTAGGTAGAAGCTCTTTTTGACTTTTTTTTTTTTCCCCAGTAATATATTTTCACTGTGCATTTCAAACAGTGGTGAACAATAGCTCTGATTACTCCACACAAGCTGTATCCCTTCAGAATGTATTATCTCAATAGGGACTTGGAGTGAAAAGAAAGCTATTTCCTTGCTTTCTAGCAATAAGTCAATGGACTCTTAAGAGGACAAGCTTTGCCACAGATCCAATTCTTAGGCTATGAGCAAGCAGAAGATAAAAGAGATCAAAAGCTTCAAATTCTGGTGAGGGGGGAAAAAGCTGCTGTTAGCAAGGGGCCAAAAGCTATAGCAACACAACTATCCTCTAAGAAGTGAAAACTTAAAAGGAACTGTTAAAATGTGTATCAAACAAAATCTAGTGTATGTTCTCCGTGGACAAAGGAGCATATGCAGGCTCACCACTTTCTATCTCTCAGTGAAAGGTAAACAAAAATCTTGTTTGATTGGTCTCTTTTGTATTCGCCTAGTTACAAAGAAGACAGTGGGGGAAGGAGCAGTTTAGAAGCTGGAAGGACTGTGCTCAGCAGAACTGTTCGTATTGTTTGGGGAGCTGAGTTTTAACTGCTAGGTTGAATTAGTATATAAAATAAAGCTTTGCAACAACTTATGTTTTATTAGAGAGTTATATGTCATTTGATCACAGTTCTCTTTTTAAGGATTCACAACTTTAGCTGACCTAAATAGCAACTGAAGCTGAGGGAGGCCACTAAATTATTCCTGGTACTAAAGAAGCATTCAGGCTGTCTTTTGAAGTGTCTCATATTTCTTTCTTGCTGTACATAAAAGCAGTTACTATAGAGGACTTTGAGGTTTGTTACATTAACAAACACATTAAGTTCTGAAGATGAAGTCTATCTTCCTGAAAACATAAAAGTAATTATGCAATTCATTTACATTTAGATATACAATCATATATAATTTGTGATTCCTTATAGGTTTCTGTGCTGTTTGTACAAAAGCAAGTTGCTGTTACGTACGCTCAGGAGATGCAGTTCTCATCAGTGGAATATATACTGGAATTCAGAGGTACTAGTTCTCACACTGTTCTTGTAGGCAGTGTTAGGAATAAAATCTTTTAGTGCAACAACGACGCAGAAGAATTATATGATTGTGACATTTTGTCCTTCCAGATTTTAGTTACAATCTTGTTTTCTCTGGAAGCAGTGTTGCCAGGTCGTTTTCTGTTCTGTGCAAGGAATCGATGGAAACTACTGTGCCTCTGAGGTCCTAAATTTGGAGGGAAAATTGTTTTCAGTTAATTGCCTTTTCCCATTGAGGGAAAATGCTTCCCCATTAATGGCAGAGTTTAGGCAATGGTAGTTGATAGTGCAAAGAGTTTTGGTCTCCAAGATACATATATATGAGAATGTTACCAGAGGTTTCACAAGAACTTCTGCATGTTGTACACAGTGAGCTGCAAAATATTGATTGGAACTCTAAACCCATTATGCTTTTTTTTTCTTTTCTCCATATGAACTGGATTGGGTGGTGCTGCAATTTTTCTGCAGCCTTTTCCTCTTCCTAACATAAAATATTTTAAAACTATATGTTTTTTGAAACACTTGTAAAGCCTATGCACATACAAATATGCACACCAATGGTCTGGATAGAATTTGGTAAATACATGCAAGATATTTTTTTTTCTTCCTCACATATACATGTGTTCATCTAAACTAGATTGCATTATTATTTGAGACTGAGTATCTCTTTCCCACAATATATTTTCTTGATCAGAGGTTCAGCATGAGTTGGGGTTGTTCAGCCTGGAGAAGAGAAGGCTCCGAGGAGACTTACTAGCAGCCTTCCAGTACCTGAAGGGGGCCTACAGGAGAGATGGGGAGACACTCTTGATCAGGGAGTGTGGTGAGAGGACAAGGGGTAATGGGGATAAGCTAAAAGAGGGTAAATTTAGACTAGACATTAGGAAGAAATTTTTCACTATGAGGGTGGTTAGACACTGGAACAGGTTGCCCAGGGAAGTTGTGGGTGCCCCGTCCCTGGAGGTGTTCAAGGCCAGGCTGGATGAGGCTTTGAGCAACATGGTCTAGTGGAGGGTGTCCCTGCCCATGGCAGCGGGGTTGGAACTCGCTGATCTTTAAGGTCTTTTCCAACCCAAATCATTCTATGATTCTATTACCAGAATGATAGGATAAGAATGACAAATCCCTAATTTTTTTTTTTGTTTTGTTTTGGTTTTTTTTTCATTCCATTGTGATCACACTGGATATATTAGACTGCGGCTTGAAGGCCTTTTTTTTACTTCAGATTTGGCGTACTTTGTACTACCACAATCGCAAACTGTTCCATAAGCCTTCATAAACATAGCCAGACTTTATAAATCCTTGACAAAGGCTCACATCATCAGCAGGGGAAGTGATCTTTTTCTCCTGTTCTAATATCTGTATGCCTTTTACAGCAGTAATCCCTTAATTTGATAAAGATAAAAATGCAGTAGCTTGGTTAAGTAATACAGGACACAACAACATTCCTGGTTTATCCTTCTGTTTAGCTGTATTGATCTAATTACAGATTAATTATGTGCATGGGTGCACTGGTCTCTTCTATATAGTGTGTAGATCCATTTAAATCTGCATTCCTCTAAAACCTTTGCAGAAAAAAACCTCATGAGTCAAATGTCTTGCTGGCATTCATGGTCCAGAAATTCTTAGGTTCATTAATTACCTTGGCTGAACATCGTGAGCTGCGTGGCACAATTTCATTATGGTCATCAGCAAACAGTGCCCTTTGTTAATCCCACATTAGCCAAATGAACTAACTTGGGAATTGGATGTTTCAACCCATATCTTAGGCTTTAGAGTGTACAATCTGTAAGATCAAGATGTTGGACTTGCAGAGTTCTTCGCTGGGTTTCATATTACTTTAACATCCCCTGGATAAATGTAGACTGTGGAACTTTCCTTACCTATCAGTACAGGAGAAGGTCTGCTATATTTTAATTGGCATAAAATTTGTTTCAATCTGCTTTGTGTTTTGGGTTCTTCCCATCCATTAATAATTTAAAAAATTGGTCACAACCCTACATTTCTCTATAGCATTTTAATAGTATCATTGTGAGGTTTGGTTATTCTTTTCATTTCAGTCCATTGTCTTTTGCTTTAATAAGGAGAATATGTCCTGTGGCTTTAATCAGGATTTAAGATGGTTTTATGTAGTACACTACATTCAACCGCACTTTCTTTTGAGAGTCTTCGATACCTACTAACTTCCTACCTACCTTCAGTACCTAATTGCCCATTGTCAAGTTGCCTTCAATTGAGAAGTTTTTCCTCCTCATATCATTTTGAGTCAGGTTATCAGGTTCTTCAAATTTGGCTAGGACAAAAAGCTACTGTGTTAAAATTGTGGTTTTGAAATAAAGTTTGCCATATTAATTTTTCTTTCTTTTTGATGCCAAAAAGAATTTACTTAAATTCTGACATACTTTTCTCAACTTTTTCACCTCAGTTTTGCTTTTGTGAGTGGTCTGTCCTGGTTTCAGCTGTGACAGAGTTAACTTTCTTCACAGTAGCTGGTAAGAGGCTGTGTTTTGCATTTGTGATGAGAAGAAGGCTGATAACCTACTGATGTTTGTAGTTGCTGCCAGGACAGTCAGGGACTTTTCAGCATCTCTGCTGGGCCAGTGTCTGCAGGTGCAGGAGAAGCTGGCAGGGACCACAGCCCCAGTTACTAGCCTAGGATTTGATCTTAAGTTTAGGATTGAGATCCAAATTGTCCAATGGTATATTCCATATCATACACATCGTGCCCAGTATATAGCTCTCCCCAGGTGGTCTCTTGCTCTGTGTTGTCTCCCTCCGGGTCACCCATCTCTCAAGGTTGTCTCGGTCTCTTGGACAGTCAGGCTCTTACCTCTGTTCCAGAATTGCAGTTTCGGGACTCTCTTGACTCCAGGATCGTTAGCTGGGAACAGGCTGAGCCTTGGTCATCAGGTGGTGGGCAGTAGCCCTGTGTATCACTCATTCGTGTATATTACTTGTATTATCATAATTATTATTATTTTCAAATTTCTTGTAGTTATTTAATTGTTCTTATCTCAACCCACAAGTCTCTTCCCCTTTGTCCCTTTAATTCTCTCCCCCATCCCTGGCAGAGGGTGAAGGGGGAGGGTGAGCGAGTGGTATTGCATAAAACTACAACATGGGCACTGGAGTAAGCTATCCTCTGAGTAGCACTACATATGGTTTTGGGGGTATACTACTGGAGATGATTAGTTGGAGCAGTCCAACACAGAGACAGGGACTTAAATAACAGTTAAACAACATAGATGGTCAGGTCTAATGCCTGGGCTCCCTCCCTAGCTATCCTTTATTTAGCACTATACCTCTATCCCCTTGAGATGTTTACAAGTATGAGGTATGTCTTTCTAGAAGATCTCTTACAGTTGAAGCAGAAGTTATAAATTTGCTGAAAAGATAGCTGTTAAGAAACTTTATAATAATTTATGCATTTAATCAGTCTAAAGAAATGCTGTGGTCCTTCCTAACTTTAATATGTGTGAGCATATGTGTGATGAATGAGTTGTCAGCAAAGCATTCTCAGTAATAAGGATACTTTATATTTCTCTCTGAAAGATTACGCTTCCTATACTTCACAGATATTTTTGACAACTTGGAGTAAAAAAAACACAACTGTGCTGGCCTCTTCCATATAGCTATAGCATTAGTGTTTTGTCTATGGAGTTACAGAATTTCATAGATTATCCTTGTTTTTTGTACACTTTTCTGCTGGGCTGTGCTACCTCCTAGATGCATTCAATTTTAATGTAACTGTTGTGGGGATACAGACTGCAGCTAAAGAAACAGGGATATTTGTCTTCTGTTTCCTCCAGTAGTTCAGTATTGCAGATGTTCTTCCTTTTCACGCTTTTTGTTCAAGTCTTCAATTCACTACTGTTTTCATCAGCTGTGTAGTTTGTTAGCCTATTCTATGTCTTATCTTTAACGTCCAAAGGCATTGTTTAACTTTTAGTACAGTTCCTGGGTTGTTACAATGCTACTGTTTGTATTTTCCAGGCTGAAGAGTTTTGTATCTGTGGCTTAAATCATGTAATGACTTATACATGCCTTTTATACAGTGGAAATTCTAGCAATTTCAGTGGGAACAGACACAGGATATTAATTTTATGGACTGACAAAATGTTGTTAAAGTTTACCAAAACCCAGCATTTTTTATAATGACACAATGTATTTCTGGAGAGCTGTAGCTTCAAATACTAGAGGCACTTCTATCCTACAGTGTTTTGTTTCCTTTAGTTGTATATTTTTAACCTGATGTATCAGTACCACAACAGAGTGGACTTTTTTTTTTTTTTTTTTTTGAAACACTGCAGTGGGTTTCTGACGAGGTAGGTGGTAAGCCTAACCAGATGGAGAAGACCATAGCTGTCATACTGACTTCAGAAGGGCCAGGACCGAGCCCCTGAACTTTACTGACTCAGTGAAATACTGCTGCCTATCCCTGCCCTTTGCCTCTCATCAACTGTACGTTCTCCAAAGTACTTACTGTCTTGTGCTGTGAACCACGTCAGTACCCAGGGTATGGGTAAGTGGCCAATCTAGTTGTTGCCAGGAAAAATCAAGTCCCAATTCTTTTTCTTTACTCTGTTTTGTACCCATCTGCCAATATCTAGCCGTATGGTTCCACCCCTTCCCTTGTGTCGGCTTTTGCAGTAAGACAATTCATTTTACTAGTCTGGCAGGAGGCTAGTCAGGTTTTCTTCTGCTGTATTTTTCTGCCAGATTAGTAAAATGCCTTGGTTTGCCAAGTGATCTGATGACAGCTTACTTTCCATACTGACAACTGTCTGAGAAAAGAGCTCTGCAGACAAACTGTACACCATCTCTGAAGCAAGCATCCCACAGCCCAGCTTCTCCCCAAGAGCCCTTGAGCTCAATTTTGGAGAACACGTGCTGGATGTAAGTAGAGGCCAAACACTGGTCTGCAAGATCCTTGCTTTGAGAGTGCTGTTTTCCCAGTGAAATTTCCCTTGTGGAGTGAAATCACTTAGGGCAGTTAGATAATTGGAAAAAGAGGTCTCATTCATCTTGATTTGAAGGTCAGCCTCAAGGAACACATTTCGGGTCTTCCTTTAGTGCAGTTCTGTGCTGCTTAGAGCCAAGGACTGTAGGTGCTGCAACACCAATAATTCAGGGGATACCCAGGAAGGTAGAAGAGGCTTTTTGCAGTGTTGCCTGTCTTTCCTGGAATCTGGTGTAATGGAAAGCAACTTAGGCCTGCCTGTAGCTAGGTCTAATTTCAGAGTAGAGCTTGCCTGGAGGAAGGAGCTGTCTTGTCCCTGCTACTGAACAATTTCAAGATGACTAAGGACATTGGGGATATATTTTGGGGGCTGGCAGTGAATGCCTGTTCTTTAGCAGTGACAAGAATAAGGAGAGCAATGTATTTGCTCCAGAAAAAAACCTGAACACAATAGGATTATTGTTGTATTTATTTTTTTTTTTTGAGGGAATAATATATTTCATTTTGTGATTGTCTTCTAATAGACACTCCCAGAGAACTGGGACTCTCCCTCATTGACTTAGTTTTCTGTCCCTGACATATATAGATGCGATCCTATCCCTTGTTCTCTCTGGAGTAAAGAGCTCTGTTTCTGCATGCTGCTGTGATCTATTTGTACTGATCCAGTGGAGAGTACTGCTAGGTATTGGGCATCTGTGTCCTTAGATATGTACATGAGAAATAATGGAGAAGGCACGCTGTGTAGGACCATCCTCTTCAAGTAGTCTTTAGGCAAGCTGAATTTGCTAGCGGGAGAAGACTGAGCCTGTATGGTGTCTCCTTGCTGCCTGCTCCTGTGTTGGCACATGAACAAATATGCCTTACGAATAAGGAGTCCAGACCATGACCTAAGTTTCCTTCTTTTGTTGAGAAATGCTGCCAGTTCTGATATGAGTCAGACAGGGCATTTTGTGTAGGTCATGGGCATGCCAGGTTGCTGGCACACAGGTGGTGGCATGGGCATGGGGATAGCATGAACCTAGGAAAATCTTGCTGAGTGAGGACTAGTGGATAAGTACTGTCCCTCAGGGTGTACCAACCCAGGTACGCCCTGTCCATGGAGGTCTGAAGGCACTCCAAGAGCCTGAAATGGAAATAATCTGTTCCTTTGCGGTGCCATAACTGAGACCCTTTTCAGGAATAAATCTAACTTGGAAATGGCCAAAGAGAATGAAAAATGCACTCCTGAAGCACAAGTTTTCTGGCTTTGAAGGAAAATGTTTCTTAGAAACTTTCATACAAGACGCCTCGTAACACTCCACAGACAATGTGGACTGAGTGAAGCCTGCCCAGTGGAGAAGTTTCAGGCAAACAGATTCCAGAGTTTCAGAACATTTCACCTGACTGATCACAATGCTGACAGCCCAAGTTTGATTCTTGGGAAGTGAGTCTTTTAATAGAAACACTTATTTTGCCTTTGTGTAAGGAAGAATCACAGAATCATTTAAAGGTCATCTAGTCCAGCCCCCCTGCAATGAGCAGGCAGATGTAGATCAGGTAGCTCAGAGACCTGTCCAACATGACCTTGAATGTTTTCAGGGATGGAGAATCTACCACTTCTCTGGTCAACTTGTTCCAGTGTTTCACCACCCTCATCATACAAAATTTCTTCCTTATATCTAGTCTAAATCTTCCCTCCTTTAGTTTAAAACCATTACCCTTGTCCTATCACAACAGGCCCTGCTAAAAAGTTTGTCCCCATCTTTCTCATAAACCCCCTTTTAAGTACCAAAAGGCTCCTGTAAGATCTCCCCAGAGCCTTGTCCAGGCTGAACAACCCCAACTCTCTCAGCCTTACTTCGTAGGAGAGGTGCTCCATTCCTCTGATCATTTTTGTGGCCCTCCTCTGGACCTGCCTCTCACTACTTAAAGGGGGATTATAAGAAAGATGGGAACAAACTTTTTAGCAGGACCTGTTGCAATAGAGTTCCAGAGTCTCATGGATTGCCTATAACTTACTGTGCTATTTTTCCAGCAGATGTTGGGGTGGTTGAATTCCCCCAGCAGGATAAGAGCCTGTGAGCATGGTACCTCCTCTAGCTGGAGTAAGAAGGCTTCGTCAATAGGCTTCCCTTGATCAGGCAGCCTGCAGTAGACACCAACCACAAGGTTCCCTTTGTTGCCTCAGTCTCTAATTCTTAACCGTAAGCTTTCCACTGCTTGTGGCTGTTCTTCAGAGACAGCTCTTCACACTCTATCTGTTTCTTCATGTAGAGGGCAACCCCTCCTCCCATCCTTCCTCACCTGTCCCTTCTGAACAGCCTGTAGCCATTGATAGCCCCACTCCAGTCATGGGATTCACCCCACCAAGTTTCAGTAATGGCAACTAGGTCATAGCTTTCTAGCAGTATGGTGGCTTCCGACTCCTGTCTGTTGCCCATGCTGTGTGCATTGCTGTAGAGGCATTTCAGCTGGGCTGTTGGCCATGTCACCTTCTTAGAGGAACACCCCTCAGTTCCTTTGAGGTATTTCACTGGTGTTCCC
Organism: Pterocles gutturalis; assembly: GCF_000699245.1. NCBI lineage: Eukaryota > Metazoa > Chordata > Aves > Pterocliformes > Pteroclidae > Pterocles > Pterocles gutturalis. The sequence goes on along the minus strand of NW_010107598.1, from coordinate 93,818 downwards.
TCTTGGCTCCTATTACCTCAGGAGCCCTTGGCTCATCTCTGTAAGACTTCAAGTATGCTGCAGTGTAGCCAGCACGTCTCAGAGCAGGCTGAGGGCCCTCACTAGCACCCCGTCCCTCTAACCTTGGCATGTCATCTCACAGCTTGTCACGGGCAAGTCTGATATTATCCCTCTGCCCCATTAAGTCTGCTTTCCTAAATGCTGAAAGATTTTCCTGAATGCTGAAAGTAGTATTCTGGTTTCCTAGTCCTTGTGAAATAAACCCTCTTTAGAATCAAACTAATAGAGATTTAATTTCACTAATAGACATGATGTCACGAGTACCTTGAGACTTCAGATGAACACCTTGCTTCACGTCTTAGTTGTAATCCAAAAAGATCACCATTTCTCATCAGAGTGAGGTTGCCGTTTTTCTAATTTTAGGTGACATCAGCTTTTGGAACAGACTAATTTATCCAGAAAAAAATGATTTATTGTTTTACAGCAATACAGCCTTTATATTTTCTTTTGTTAATTTATCAGCAAAGCTCCCATTGTTTTTTTACTGATGATAAATTACACTTTTTTATGGAGTGCCGAGTCATAGTAATTTCCTTGTTCCAATTTCATTAACTTCCTGGTAGTATTGTCTGGAGCAGCCAGATGCTGATGTGTAATCCAACTGTTTCCCTAGTATGTGGGAAGCAGTAAACTTTTTGTTTATCTTGTAAACAGTTCTGGTTATATATCTTTGGTGGTTTCTTTCCCATGGCCAGATTAAGACTGGCATAAACTCTGTTCTCATTGGCACCATGTAGTGCCTGGAAACAGGGACAAAAACATCCTAGACCTATGTCATTAGTCTGGTTCACAGAAATTGAGTAGCTTTGTTTTTAAAGCTGTCTGGGTTATGTTATTTTTGCATATAGTCTATACATGAACAGTCTCTGAAAAGCTGGAACTTTACAGTTGATCACAAAATTAAAGATATTTTTCTACAGCCTAATCAAAAGCTTCTGAAAAAGGGGAATATTAAAATTTAAAACTGATGGAAAAATATTAAACAAGATATAGCAGAGAGACATTTCCTTAATTCTCACAAATATATATCAATTGCCAAATCAAAAATAACAAGCTAATAATTTTAAATTAGTGTTGTAAGAAATAGGCATTTTGCATCTATTGCAAATATTTACTGTTAAAAGTGATTTTGCTGAGCACTAGCCTATATTTGAGTAAATTTATGGATTTTATGTCAAATCTGTCAAGAACTATTTCAGATTAACACTTTTGTTTTTGAACATCTCTTTTGAAAAAGTTTCAGAAGGGTTTTTGGGCTAGTCTTGAAAGGGTTTGAAGTCTTGAATTACTGTTTTTATTGGTGTAGCCAGTAATATCAGGGCCATAATCAGTCACCTTTGCATCATATTTATAAGTTGCTTGACTATTTTGGGATGAAATATCTTTGTTTCCTTAAGATTAGTTCAAAATACGTCTACATCTGACATTCTGTCCAAGTTATTCTGTCAAAGATGGATATTTTTAGCAACAGCAAATATGAGTAACTATGAGCAGCTATTGCAATAAGATGTGTTTTGATTTTCTAAGTGCTGAAATGGTTACTTGAAAAGAGAGGGGGAAAAAGCAATGCATCGTTCCTGGTTTGGAATTTCTTTGCCTTATGTATTTTGAGACAGATTTTATGAAGATGCCATGCTGGTAGAAGTATGACAGTGCCACTTTCATCGAGGTATCTCATGATTCCTGAGTTACATTCTCAACCTGAGTTACAATTTCAAATATTTATTTTTTAATTTTTAGACTTGCTAATAATGGTTTTTGGAAGTTAGATCTGAACAATTTGAATTTAAACTCCTGAATTATATTTGCAGGGCTGATGTTACCTTATTCTGTGATTGTGGAGCACTCCTTTCCTTTATTTTACCTATCTGGGAAATAGGTACTGTAATCTCGGTTTACATGACCAGATTGGGATTGACATTCAGGCTGATTTTTACAGAGTGCGGCACATTTATAGTGTTTCTTTTAGATGCCACAAGATTGTGAAGTTGTCTGCAACTATATATGGCTATGTGTGCAATATAACTACTTGCAGGTCTAGATTCAGTACTGAGCCATATATAAATTAGGCACTGAAATTCTTCCATTTTGGGTGCCCAGATATGTGGTGGGCCAGGATTGGACACCTAATATTTCTGTACAATTTACAGGGAAATCCAAGGGTCTTAGAATTATAACTATGCTTACGCAGTTAGGTTTCCACCACTGTGTGATGGGTTTACCCTTGGCTGGGAGCCAACCCCACACAACCTGTTCGCTCACCCTCCCCCTTCACGGGGATGGGGGAGAGAATTAAAGGGGTAAAGGGAGAAAAGACTTGTGGGTTGAGATAAGGACAATTTAATAACTAAACAACAATAATATTGAAAATAATAATATACAAATGAGCGATAAACAGTGATACTCTCACCACCCAATGACCAAAGCTCAGCCTGTTCCCGGCTAATGATCCCGGAGCAGGGAGAGTCCCGACACTGCACTCATGGAATGGACATAGCAGCCCGAGCGTCCCAGACCGAGAGCTGACCGACGGTGGGGGAGAAGGCATTGGGAGAGCGACCACCTGGAGCGAGGTGACCCGGAGCAAAAGGGATCTGGAACAAAAAGGGATGTGCTTCCAGAGGGTCCTCACCTATATACCAGGCATGACGTGTATGTTATGGAATAGATTATTGTCCCCTTTGAGTCTCAGTCCTGAACCTAAGATCGAATCCTAGGCTAGTAATTGGGGCTGTGCTCCCTCCCAGCTTCTCCCATCTGTGGGCAGCAGAGAAGCTGAAAGACCTTGGGCCATCTTGGGAGCAGCTGTAAACATCACGGTTATCAGCTTTCTTCTGAGCACAAACCCAAAACACAGTCTCTTTCTAGCTATTATGAAGAAAGTTAACTCTGTCTCAGCTTAACCCAGGACACACTGGCAACTAGGAAACGGGAGCAGGAGAGAAGAGGGAGCATCATCATTTGCATGAAAGGCTACCTTGAAAGAACGTAAGTGGACTTTGGGGCTTGGGAGTTCTCCTCAGTTTAAGTTAGACCTGGCCTCTGAGAGGCTGCATGGCTTTGCAGAAGGCTTCCAGAGCTAGGAATTAGGCAGTAGTGAGTACAGTGATATATTTAAAAACTTTTCTCCTCTATTACCTGTTTCTAGGCTGTAGGTAGGCACCTCTATCAACTTGGGATCCAGAGTTCAGAAGCCACTGCTAAGAGATGTTGTGCACACATGAATACTGGAAATAGCGGAAAAGAATTTACACCATATTTTCTTAAGTTTGTAGGTTTTTGATTACTTTTTATATTGTAGCCAATACTATGGGAACCATGCTTCATGGCTCTTTCTGATACTCTGGAAGTCAGGACCTTTGCTGCAAAACAGGCTGAAAAGCTCTTTCTTGCCTAGGTAAGTTTAACTGTCCTGACAGTTAGGTAGCAGCTCAGTCTGAAATTGCTGTTTTGTACAAGGCCTTTGCATTGGCCTATACTTTACTTTAGATGCCTGCATCCTCACAAAATGCAGTAAATTGGCCTACAAAAATACTGGAACTGGTTTCTCAGAAAGATAAGCTAGTCTGGCTGGAGTATCTCCATATCACAAGTGTACTAACTCTGCTGATTTGGACAGTTTATTTAGTTAGCTGTCTTTAGATAGAACTGAGCCATGAAGTGTAGAAGTATTCTGCTGTATCCAGAAACTTTGAGATTGGAATCAACTGCAGTTCTGCTAGGGCAACTAGAGCAATGCCAAAATCACTATTATTATGTAAGTTCAAAATTTACTGCTTGCAAAGTAGTTATTAGTTTGATTCGTAGACTATCTGCCAGAATTGGCATAGATACTGGAAGTTTTTACTATTGTTTCTTTTTGTTCCAACAATGAAAAAGAACCAAAGATGTTGGATTTAATGTTTTAATAATACTTTGGGTTGAATTTTTAATTTAAAACATTAATATATGGTTAAAAAATGCTTCTGTGTCTCATAAAAATAGTAGTCATGAAACCAGAGCTACATGAACTAATGTTTTTATTCATCTCCAGATATTTTATCAATGTTATTTATACATTGATTTATACACTCATAGTGCATTTGGTGAAAAATGTAAGGTATTTCCTAAAAGTAACAGCAATAGGGAAGAAAATATTTCAATTCCTATAATAAACATTTTGCTGGAAGAAAAGTGCATATGACTTGTATTAACACAAATAATTACTACATTAGATGCAGATCTATCAATTTGACTGCTAGAAGGTAAAATCAGGAGACTTCCATACTGTAATTTCTAATCTGTTGATATTTTTCCACAGATTTGTTTTAAAATTGACTGAATCAGACTTTGTTCTTCTAATCAGATTAGCATTGCAGGTATTTTTAAAATTTCTAATGACACAGGGAGTTGGTATCTTCTAATAGATTTTTTTTAATTAATACAATTGTATTATGAAAATAATAACTGAAAATAATTGCTGTATTAAAAATTTCATACAGGTACTGCTTAACAGTCCAGTCCTGTATAAGTTTATTAAAAAAATGCGTAGTCTTCATTTAAAGGTGCTTCACAAAATGGAACTGTTTAAAGCTGATGGAACTGCAAATCTCAGTGTTTTAGGAATGTTTGTACCCTGCCTATAGAGAAATTGTCACACTGACTGTAGGCAACTATGTTTTTGACAAAAGAAACAAGTTCAGTGTATGTGGTAAATGAGACATCTCTTAGTTATCTTTTCTGATAAATGCCCAAGTAAGGCTTAATTCAGGCATGATACTTTAAAAATTTTAATGTAATCTCTTTTTCTCTCCATATTGTAAGACTTTTGTACACATTGAGTTGTATACCTCTGTGTCATCTGATGTGGTGATGACATTTAACATATCTTCCAATGCTTGTGTCGAGCATGGAGGGAAATAAGGTGGTCAGAGCCTGGTCTTTGTGAGGGAACCAAGAGTGTGGGGGAGCTGGAAGGGAAGGACTGAATGCATAAATCTGCTGAAAGTTTTGAATGCACACAATATGAAGGCAACTCTTTTTTTCTTCTGTTGGCTGGCCATACCAGAATAGAATAAAAAAATATAGTCTGCTGGAGCCACCTTGCATTTTCCTGTCAATTGCCTTAAAAAAAAAAAAAAAAAAAAAAAAAGTTTGCTACATAGAAAGCTGTTTTGCAAACAGAAGGGGATCAGATTAGAAGGTCATAATAGAACTGAGGAAAATAACTCAGAAAACGCCCCTCTCCAAAGAGCAGTTTTGTTAATTGCCTTTCCCACTATACAATTCTGGTGTCTGAGGAAAGCTGGAAGAGCTACAAGCAGTGTTTTAATCTGTCTTCAGGCAGTGAGTGCCAGCAAGGATAGAAGACAGCCAGCAGTATGTTTTTTGTTTTTAGACTTTCTTTTCTGACACCAGCTGGCACTGAAGCACTTGATGTGTTTAACAGGCAGGAAGGATAGCTATGAAATGGTTTAAAATAAGTTTGAGGAGTACTGAAATCTGTGTAAAAACTAAACATATGAAAGACGTTTCTATATTTGATAGGAACTGTAGATGAAAAGCTGAGCATTTGTGACTGTTTAGAGGTTGAACATCCTCAATTTTTAGAGGCTGGATCCCTGGTGACAGGCCAGATTTAACTGCAATCTGGAACAAAAATCTCTAGAAAATGTGCTGTTGAGATATCCAGAATTAACCCTTGTCAAAGCAAGCACAGTTATATTCCTTGTTGGTTTGGGGACACGGTTAGCTGTGCTTTGCTTGGTTTTTGTTAATCCTTGTTCTCTGCCGTAATACAAATATGAAGTTTATTAATTACATTTATGGGTAAGATTTATCTTTGCTTTGTTTTGATGTCTTCCAATGCTGTGGAAGGTCTGTGCAAGTTCACACATAGAGAAGGACCATTTTGTTTAACAAAATGTTTTTTGGGCCTTGAGTGCTTTGCTGTTACTCTGCACTGTCCAGCTTTCCATTTTGGAAAATGAGTGAGAGAAGGTAGTTCTATAAATCTAAACAAAGATTGTCTCAAGTGGATAGTCCATTTTGGATGTATTCTAGTCTGGCTTTTAGATTTCATCTGGCATTGAGGTTATTTGTGTCTCTAAAACAGTTACCTGCAAATTTTGACACTTGTACGTATGCTAGATCTCTCAGCTGCTGATATGAGGGAAAATTCAGTTTTTCCTTTGAGCGATTTTCATATGTACATTTGACTGTAAGCATGCAGGAGACTTATAAGAGTGAGCTTGGAGGTATTTTGTTTGGCAGTAGCATATAGCATGCGTACATATAAACTGAGATTTACATTTGTGCCAAAATAAGACATGCCCAGAGTTCGTATCAGAAGTAGTTCCAAATTTTCAGCCAAGCCAACAGATTCATGTCATATTTTTCTGAAAATCTCATAATCAAGTGTAGAACTGTCTCTTCACTTTTTGGACAAAAACCTATTTTTTTTTTTTAAAGATGGATACAATAAATTTGTATGCAGTCTGCCACCATAATAAAGAGAATCACATGTAAAACTTGTCAGATAGACGTGAAATGTGTAGAGATTTGATGGTGGGCTGGACTGAGAAAGCACTCCAACAGATTTTGAGCAATGCTGGCAGCTTAACTGAAAAGGTTAATGTTTAACTTTGTTTTGCAGTAGCTGGAAGCAGTATATTCAACATGCTAATTTGAATACGTTGGCAGTATGTATGAAAGAACATCAGCGGGTGCACAGGTAAGTAACTTTGTACTGTATATGGAGGGAAAGTTACTTGGTAGTGATGGGTAATTTTGTATTGTCAACTCATCATCAGGAGATTTGAAGTGTCATCCTATCTCATTTCTCACAAAATTCAAAATGAACATTCACAAACTAAGGAGCAGCTGAACAATTTTACGATTAAGTAGAATAAGCTATTAAAAATTAATAAGGGCAATTAAGATAATCAGTCATCAGAATTTATGAGCATTAGTTTTCAGAAGGAAAAATAATGGGATATAGTAGTAACAAATGCATTTTTAAAGTGCTTCTGTTGATACTTGATTGTTTTTCCTGATTCTTCTTCTAAGCGTGACCTGATTTAAGTTGCAGAAAAGACATTCAGACAAAAGACATATTTAAGGAATAAGTTGTTCCCCCCATTACTTTCAGTCATTAAGTAATAGTAATATTTGGAACAAATAAGGGACTACCATAAGATATACCCACAGAGCTGCAGATATCACTGATTTTATGTGCTTATAAGCGTATGTAGTAAAAACCTGGCTAAGAATTTTCCTCACCCTTTGGACTATTGACGAGTGAATATGTGTGATCTGAAAATTAACTGATGAATAATGGAGATTTTTTTTTCGTAGGCATCCTTAACTAATGTAAGTTTTGAAGGCTTCTGTTTTTATTTTCACATTAACTGTTGAGTGTTTTTCTGATATTGCTGCAGGATGGCTTGTGATGTGTGAGAAGGAGGAAGACCTGATGTTTCAACCTTTCTGCTTTAACTTCTATCGCATGTTTATTTGCAGTGTTTCATGAGGCTGCAGTCACCTTAGTCCCCTTTGGCAGTATCACTATGGTGTCCTGTAAAAATCTCTAACTGGTTTAGGAAGAAGAATGTTGAAGAGAGAATAATGTTTCAAGGGAGTTCATTAAAGGAGGGGAAAGCAAGAGAATATACCGGGCATAAAAACAGGAAACTTGGCAAATGGTATAAGGCCTCGGTATGAAGTTTTAAGTAATGGCATTTGGCACTATAGTTTTCAGAACTTCAGAGGAAACACTTACAAAAAGAGAAAATTATCACTTTTTGACAAGGAGGGGAATTTGGACTTTGAATTAACACTGAACTAAAGGAGAATAATAGGTGTGAATTGAAACTAATTGGTGTTTCAGATCATTAAGCTGCTTGAAAATAACATGTGTGGTGAGAACTGTAGAAGTTAAGTGTCTCTTAAATGCCTAATTAAGCACAGTTCTGTCCTGCACGGGAGAGAAAAAATATTATGTCACTTGCTGCTTTGTACTCAGCTGACTTGATTTAAATGGACAGTCAGTCAAAAGATTTAGCTTTTGTGTGGTAAAGTTCTCCTGATTAGGCTGACCTACTGGCCCAAGAAGGGGTGATGCCCTGTGGCATACAGCTATAGGCATAAAGATGGTCACAGGTATAATCAAAGTTGTTCAGAAAACATTGTGTAAATCAGAATGAGCAGGTGGCTGGCACAACTGCTGAACGTTTTCAAGTGCGTGATTAACGTGGGTGCAGAAGTCCTGTAGGTGGGTGTCTAAATCAGCTCAAACCCCGTGGCCTGATTTAAGCAAACACATATGTGAGTTACGATATGATAAAAATATTAAAAATGAATCTTTCACTGGAGAAATATCCAATAAGAAGCATGGAAGAACCTCCCTTCTATTCCCTTGAAAAAGGGCTGACAGTTGTTAAACTTAAGTAAAATAAATTGGACAATTTGACATGTAAGATCCTTTGCTTTCCAACGTACTATTGAGTTCACTGGCCACAATCCAACAGAGAAAACAAAATGTGCAGAATAAACACTGTCTATAGCAGGTGGAGGTAATGCCTTATTATACACAAATGCTGTTTTGTGTTGTGTAACCTGGGGACAATTTAGCAGACAATTTTGTATTTAGAAAAATCATGGTTTATGCAGAAAAGGAGAACCACGGATAATGAATTGTCTACATCTGAAAATACCACACTAGATCTGAAACACATGTCCTACTACATTGTCTTATGATTTCAAAAGCAGAGGAAGGAAGAGAGATTATTAAATTTAATTTCACTCCCTCATATCCCTTTAAAACAGATGTTTAAAACCAAAAACTTATCCCTTCTTTCTAGTGTTTATTCTTAAATATTTCAGTACCAATGTTTTGTCACTCAAGACCAAACATACAAACCGTGGCCCTTGTTCCTCATGCAACTAAGAAAAAAGTATTGTGATTTTGTGCATGCAAACCTCAGTTTAACTGTAAAAATAAAATGAAATAAAATAAAATTAAATGTAAACAAAACAATACTCTGCTGTGAGAAGCATGGTTTATATGTCTGTGTGTGTAAATGTATGTGCGCACAGGTTTGGCTGGTTAGCTCCAGGGGAAGCTGATCCCTGAAGCTTCCATTCCTGAATAGTTTTTACCCTCAATTCCACACAATCGAGTGCTGATATTTTAAAGGGAATGTGGGCTAGCTGAGGTGTGAATTATACATTTAAGAAGCCAGGAGTCATCTGATGTATTTGTTTCAAGACCAAAGCACACAGAGTTACTTCTTGTGCAGTTTAGGTGATTGCAAGCAAAAGGGAAACTTATGAAAATTCTCAGACTGCTGACATTTTGTGCAATGTAGTTAGCTGTCTTCACATTAGGCAAAATTATGTGAATTCTCAGGTAGGAGTATGGAATCCAACAGACTTGTCTGGAGTACTAGACCCTACATTGCCACATCGCCGATAGATTACTGCAGTTCTGTGTTTCCAACTTTGAGATGTAAAGGAAGAGGAAACAACTGGTTTCCCATGCAACTTGTTTTTCTGATTTAATCCTATTTCATAATTATCAGCGATAGTACTTTTTCTTCCAAATGATTTATAAATACTGACTAATTTGTTCTCACAATTGTCACAACAATCTGGATTTTACTCTTTCAGATTAAAAAAATATCAGTGAAGACAAGGAAACAGACTCAGTCAAATATTAATCAAAGAGTTCATTTCCTCTGTGAAGTCAGCCTCAAAATGGCATTAGATCTCATCCAGGCTGTCCTTATTTCCAATGTAGGTCTAATCACTAGACACTTGTTCACTTGCTCATTTTCTGTTAAGCTAGTTTATCTGGAACCTTATGGCCAGAGGAGAGGAAATTAAAAGAAAAAAAGAAAGAGAAAAAAGCTTTCTATTGTTAATGCAGCTGTTTTTGTAAGTTTACTTCAGCATCCTTTCCATCCTTTTCAGTTAATGTTTTGCTCTGCATATATTCAGGTGGAAATGTTTGTACAAATGTTCTTTTCTTAAAATTTATGATTATGTTCTCAAGTGTGGCAAGTGAAATCTCTGCTATTCAGAACTTTCCATTTAGGCAAGTGCAAAATAGCTGCTCTTTTGTTCTCTGTGGCTTCACAGCAAAGAAAAATGAGAACAACGAATGACACGATGGAACTCAGTCCAAGCCCTTAATGCTCGTCAGAAGATCTGGCAAAGGTGTCCAAGGTTATGTTCTCCTCCACAGCCAGAGAGACCTGGAACATATTTCTCTGGGGCAGAGATTTTCCCCACTGCCCTCTCCTGCAAGGGCACGACTGTTGCTGTCACCCACTCCAGCTATGGCTGGCTGTCATAGCTGAACCTGCTGATTGGAGTGGGACTGCTCATGGAGAAGACACTCTTTGTAAGCACAGCTGGTAACAGTGGACATGAAATGTGGTAGTGTTCATCAAATATCTTACCCCTTGGTGCCAGATCAGCCTAATCCTCTTTGGCTTGTAAACTCTCATGGAAGTGTTACACAATGGATGATGATGATATTGAATGTCTCCGAGTGATTTTTGCTCAAAGAACAAAAACAAGCCTTTAAAAGCTTTTTTTCCTGGCAAATGTCTTCCAAAATGCGACATCTACTGTGTGCACATTTGTGTGGATGCAATGGGATGTTTAGCAATCCAATTTCCATTTTGCATTAATGCTCATTTAATAAAGCTCTAAAAAAGACCTTTACTTTTTAAACATCTGCTTAAATTCAAATATTAAACATTAGTGAGATTTTAATCTGAAAAAAGTGTAAGAGTGGTTCTACTTTAATTTTATTCCAACCTTGTGTTCACCTTGCAATCCCTATTGCATAGGCAAGCCTAAAATACTATTAGTAGCTATAATTTGTGACAAACTTATCTCTGAAGAACATTACATGAAGTGAAAAAATGTAACTTCCTATTGTCCACAGGACAAAGAGTTATACCCATTCACTGGCAAGAGATGGGGATGGCTATTAAATAACACTGTTTCAAGATTTTATAAAGCTACTGTGAAAGATTCAAAGCAGCTAAAGTTTATGGAATTTGTTCAGGACTTTAAAATGGAAGGTGCAATTTAATCGATGGCATGCTAATACAAATTAGCAGTTTTCAGCCCTTCATCCTGAAAAATGAGATATTCTTTAGTAATTGACTGAATTCTCCAGCACCCGCCACCTCTAAGACATTGTAAGTTATTGTCAAAAGATAACCGGAATGCAGAGACACTGAATATTTAATTTCAACGATATTGTATGCAAAAGGTTTGAACTTTATATTGAGCTTTGAATTGACTTTTGATTAAAAATATACTGGATTCTCTCTTTCTTTTTTTCTTAGGTTGTGGGGTTTTTTTTTTTTTTTTTTTTTTTTTTTGGCATATTGACTTTGTGCCAGGAGCAGGGGTCAAAGCTAGAATTTAAATTCAGACTTTTTGATATTTATTGATAGTAAAATGGGAATATCAGGGGATTTATTTATTTTTATTGTAATTTTTAAAAGTCATCTGGATCAATTTAAACTAATTAGATATGTTTCTAAAGAGGTGTATGGGATAAATGCCAAAAGTGTTGCAAGTCAATTATTTAAGTGAAATATGTCCCTGTTCCACTCAAGTCAAAGGTAATTTTACCATCCCTAACGCTCTGAAGGTTTTATGCTGTACTCAGCCATGCACCCAGCTGTGTGCTACCAAGAGAATCAGCACTAAACACCAGTGACATGAGCCAAATGTCTATCATAGTCATATGGGCTGTAGTTCAAGACAGGTCAAAATGTATTTCCTAATTTTCACGATTGACAACACAAAAACAGGTATTTCCTGCATGTCTAGAGTAATTTCTTCATTTCTTTATTTTTTAAAGGAATTTCAGAAAACAGTTGTTCAAACCTAACAAGG
>NW_010107598.1:74214-81823 GCF_000699245.1 Pterocles gutturalis | reverse complement strand
CACTCTTTCAAGAATGTTTTACAGTTGCTTCTGTATATAAAGAAGGAATTAATTTTTTGCATTAAAAAAAAAGTGAAGGTAATCTTTAGAGCTATGAGGTGTTTTTCCTGATATATGTTGCTGTTTTCTGCTTTCTACTGATTGTACGCTTTTTACTGTTGAATTTAAGTCTTACAAATATACAAAATACTATGCATGCTTTAATACTTGTTTTCAGTTTATAAAACCTTTTAAAGAAGGCCCTAATTAGTCTTGCAACATAGCACTAGTAATTTACCACTCACATGTTTCTCACTTTTGGAAGAATTTCCAGGAAAAAGACCATGATGTCTGTTGTTTCTAAATATAAGTATTCGCTTGTGAACATTGTTTTAGGGAATTAGGCCCTGCATTTGCCCCAAATAAGATGGTTAATTATTAGTATTCTGAAAAATAACTATCTTCAGGCATTTACCAACTGACTGAGTTATAACTTAGCAGAATTGAAAAATTATACTCTTCTATTATATTATTGCAAGGCCTAAGTGTCAATAATGATTTTTTTTTTCCACCTTGAACTGGCTGTTTGACATCTTCTCTTAAGACTGGTCATGTTTGAAACAGAGAAATTAGTTCAGAGTTTGAAAAAAAGGGCAGTCCCACTATTTGTATGCTCTGTGTCATACCTGCATCTTTTCAGAAACCCAAATATGCTTTACTGCTGCTTCCTTCAGTTACCTGCATTGGTTTTGCCCTAGCAAAGTAGGATGAGAGGGTCCTAGGGCTTTTTGTGCCTCAACTACAGAAATGTGGACCATGATGCAGTCCCTTACACTCAAGCATCAATGAGAGAAAGATGCGTTCAGCAACTCATAGGCTTGAGCCTTGTGAAACAAATAAAATTTGTGCTTTAATCCCACCTTCATTAAAGCTGATGTCAAAGTTTTTGCTGTCTGGAGTGGTACAGGATGGTGCAGAAAGAGGAAGTTTGAGACTGAAGGATGATGCCAAGGTCTTTGAGAGGTAAACAGGAAATCTCAATCATGGAAAGAGAGGAGAAATGGGAAAAAAAACCCTCAGAAAGCACAAAATGTTTTTTGCTTTGCAATGCTTAACTGAGTGAAGCTTGGAAACTACAAATTTACTTGATCAAGGCAGGAAAAAAAAGAATGGAGAGGATGGCAAAACGTATAAACTGCAGCAGATCAGTGGATGTGCAGCTGCTGCAATTAAGCTCTTCAAAGGGCATGTGTTAAGTTGTAAAAGTTTGAAGTCAGAAATGTTTATTTTGCACAGTTATTCATTGTGATGGGTGATGAACATGTACAGCACTATGCAAACAAGTGCATTTTGTTTGTTTGTCCCAAACATTTATGTGAGTCCTGTGGGTGGTGAATTCCTTCATTGCCTTGGGTCTATGGGAACTGGGAGTTCTCTGGGCACGGGAAATGGAGTGTTTCTTTCTGCCACCAGGACAGTGACAGAGACTGAGTTCTTCTCCATGTGCCTTAAGAGAAGACATTTCTTACCTCTCCTTTCTAGCTGTGCTATGTACTATACCCAATTGCAGAGCAAAGTATGATACTGTAATAACATTAGTTGTAGTATATTACTTGGATATACACATATTACATTCAAATTACCTTAATAACGTTAATCAAGTCTATAATTAATGTAAAGTATTAAAGAATGCATTTAAAGTGTTACCGTATGGTTTTTGTTCCAGTGTAAGTAGTAGAAAGGAGACGGAGGAGGAAGGCAGCATCAAGGTTAAATTCAAAGCTTCACTAAATGAACAACTCCTGATCTTACAAATATTCGTCAGATGTTTTGTTATAACCGTTGACAGTAGTCCCATTGCTTTTCTCAGGGTCATTTGTGAATTTGAAAGTACAACAACAAAGCATAAAGTATCAGGATGAAAAAAGGGAGAGGAAAAAATAGTGACCCCTTCTTTCAGCCCTCTGGCAAATACATATTTGCTGTTGGACATACTGAGCACAGCACGAAAGTCTCTCATGAGAACTTTGTGCAAGGAAATGCACCGTGTCTGTCACTAAAAGAAAAAAAGAAACATGTCACCACTCCAAGTGGTATTGATTAAAACAATAAGGATTTCCTGGTGCCAAGAGTTGAAACAACTGTGTGAAAAGTAGTGAAGAGGTATTACCTTATTGTTGCAGCTTTCTCAGGAAAATTCCAAATAAACTGAAGGATTCCTGTCAATATTTGTATAAGGAAACATGCTGCTGCCTGATTCATGGGCACTTCACACACATGCACACACACACAAGTCCCCCAGCATGCAAAATTCTCAAGAAACTTTATTACAACCGCACAAAAAAAAGACACACTCAGAGTTTGGTGTGCTCTTTCTCATGCTAATATTTACAACATCGATCTCTTATTGTCAGTATTTGATCTACATTTCTCCCAGCCTTGGTCAATGGAAGGCACAGCTGCTGAAACCCCATATTGTGCAGGCAGTGTGCCTTTGTGTTCTGCAGCTGGGGAGTTCTCATGTCCACAATAGCAAGTCTGAGCACACTAAATTAGGAAAGATTATTGTTTCATTTATTGACTATACAAGTTTGAAACAGCAAGTATATAGTTTGTTTCATGTTTTATTTGTTAGGGTCATTTTCACCAAAAGCTGGGCACATGGACACAAATATAGGGCAGCTGTACTTCCAGCCACCCCAGTAGGAAGAAAATTACAAACATTATTGAAATGAAATTGGATGGTTGGTTGCTTTCATGAGGCACAGCCTCCCACCTGCCTTCTCCCAGCCATCCATTTGTGAAGACTTGCTGCAGGTTTTCTTTTTTTGTCTTTTTGCATCCAAGTTCCTTCCCAATAAAGTGTTTATCCTACTGTACAATTCATTTTAAGGGAAGATGGTTTTACAGTGGAAGGGAAGACAAGCAAGTTCAATTTTTGAGCTCTGTTCTCCAAATGTTTCTTTCATGGAATGGTCTACAGAAAAAAGGAAGGCAGCAATTTTAGCTGGAAGCAAATATCACTTCAGAGTAACAAAAAAAGGGAGGGGAAAAAAGAGAGAAAAATCTATTTAACACTTTAGGATATAATGGTATTCAAATAATATTTTTTTCTGCCATTTATTCAGTTGTGAAGGAACTCTGTGAATAATAATAGCTGCTGTCAAAGATATTTATATTTAAGAGGGTCTTTATGTAAAATCTTTTTTTTTATCAGGAGTGATTTTTCTCCAGGAGAAGTCTGCCATCTCCTAGCAACCGATATGGCTATCTTTTTTAACAGACACTGCAATAACAATGGGTGCCTAACCTTTATATGGAAGCATTTGCACATGTACAATCAGAACGCTTACAAATTCAAACTGAGTTGTTAAAGTGCTCTGAGGGAGACACTTGGTACCACTTTATCTAGTATGCATCTCATCTACGCAAGATTTCATGATGGCAGCCATTTTAGGTGTAGCTGAGTACCTCCCAAGGAGTCCAAAACTAAATCTGCAAATGATCCACACCTTAACTTCCTTCTCACTTCTCACACAGGAAACGAAGTGACTCGTTTCACCGTTTAGGTTTTATTTCCTTCTACCTCTTTCTGATTGTGTCACTCCACGTGCAGAGCAGTAGCATCACTTAAACTTGCTAGGTAAAGAATTCTTTGGATTTATAAGTGAAAACAATAGAGCACAAAGACCCGTATCTGCAAATGGATAATTAATTTTAAAGATACGTGACTGTAAATTAAATATCTCTGACTAAGGGTAGGCTCTTCCACTTTCTACACTTGGCTGCCTTTGGGCTGTGCAGATTCAGAAGATTTGGAGAAGGGGAAAATCTGGCTAACTATAGTGTGCTCACGCTCGTTTCAGTGATTCACACCTGCATGCCTAAAGTTTGGTCTGGATTGTGAACACCACATAATGCCAGGAATGAGCTCTGTGAAAAATAGAGTAGCCATGCAAAAAGGTGTGTGTGGTACCCCAGGGAATGTCAGATTTAGCTTCCAGGAGCTCAGAGCTCCCCAGGATGTCTCAGTTACTGCCCAAGGGCTGTTCTGTAGCATGTTTTAGCAAGGGGCCTTCCAAACTTCTGTTGCTTTGCAGAAATAGAGACAACCGTTGGCTTGGAAAGAGGGAGCGGCAGACACAGAGCACAGACATGTACCTGATACATGGCCTCTGTTCCTGCTCCTAGGGCTGTTAATATCTTCTTAATATCTTGAACCACCCTTGAACAAAATACAGGAACAGTGTGGGCAGCGTGTTTCTGGTGACAGGAGCAAATGAAACAAAAAGCCATGTCATTACCATCAACAGCATGACTAAATCAATAATTTCTTATCTATGTACCACAATGAGTAAAACAGATCCAAATCAGAAAGAAAATGAGGAGCAATTACAGCTAAATAAAATAAAACTTTCCCTTGAAAGCTCTTCTATCAATTAAGTACAGCTAAACATTGAACTCCAACACCCCCAAACCTGTAGCTCACCCCCCTGTTTGGCAAATTCATAGGAAGCTGTGACAAATCCCCAGGTGCGTTAACAAACAGACCCTTCATTAAGCTCCTGGATTCTTCTCTGATCCCAGTTTATCCTCCTCCATTCTGCTATCAATTCCATTCAAAATGATGCTTCAGATTCATAGCCTGAAAATAAGTACTTTTTTTTTTCATTTGTGGTTGACCCAAAAATTTGGTTGAAAATAAAACCATCTTCTATATGCATTTTTTGGTCAAAATATTTGAAAGCTGGGGAAGAAAATAGAAGTCATCTACTGTGGAAGAGATTTTGCTTTCTTGTATGACTAACAACATTCTGTTTTTCCATCTCAAAACTGAAATTTTTACAATCAATCTGCTTTTACTTTTCTCTTATTTTCAGCCAACTGCAAATTCTTTCTGCATACATTTTGGATAGCCTTTGTTTAGTGGTTGAGCATTTTTCAAAGCAACCTTCTAGATCATTCCTTTAAGTGAGAATATAGAGTTTCTGTTTCTCATTTTTGATATCTGTCTGCAGGCGTTTCCGAGTTGATTTAGTGTGGTCTCCGCTTTTGCCACAACATTTAATGTTTTCCGTTATTGATGCTCTCTCCTTCGTTTCCACTGATAAATAGGACTATTGTGTTTGTTTATCTCCAACTTTGGATTCACAGTTTAGACATTTCTCTATAACTTGATGTACATACATATCTTTCATCATATATAGATATCACCCAGCCTCTCTGATAAAAGCTTGGTCAGTGGAGTGCCTTCAGGATGTATCAATACACACAGGTTTTGGTAACACAGAAGTTGTTACTTTTAAAGTACGTTTTAACATTCGAAGTTTTTACATAAATCCTTGGTTGAAAATATGTATCCCAGAGGAAAAAAAAAAAAAAAAAAAAAGAAAACTGCAAAATCTTGATGTTAGGGAGGTAAGTAGGTTCTTTGAGAATCTGATGTGTGTCATTTGAGTGCTTAGCCACAAATCTTTAATTTAGTCCTACTAAGAGAATTCATTAATATTAGATGAATTTCATTCACTACATGAGTTATAGAATAATAAAACCAGTGAATAATTTGTAGTGGATAATTTACTTCAAAAGTGCATTTTATTAATTTAGCCTCTTTTTCTGTTTGTGGGATACCAACCAGTGCCAAGGGGCCTCTGTTTGGTAAGGACATAAGATAAGAAAGGATGTCCTGGGTAATGGGGAGCATCTACAGCCTCCTGGGTAACAGTTCTCTGCTGTTGCTGGCAAACACATTGTATAATGCCTTTTAGAAACTTAGCCAGTTTGATCTTAAAAGCAGTTAAGCTACTATACTACTATCTTCCTTCTCTGGCAATTAGAAACCTTCTTCTAATTTTCCATTAATCTTACCCAAGCCTTTTTAAATTTTTTTATTTTTTTATTTTTTTTAATCATTCTTGGATGAACTTCGGTTTCTCAGCTTTACTGGCTCTTTCTTTAGTGTATACTCGTTTCTCAGCTACTGGTTTGCTAAATTAAGCAAGCTTCATCTGAGCCTTCTTTCTGTTCCCTGGGCCATCCTAGGAACTTTTTTCATCTATCCAGATTTCTTACTTTTATTATCATTTGACTTAATTCAGCTGTCTTATCTAACTTCAGAGACCAATCATGAGCAGTTGGTAAGTATTTAATAATCAACATTCACTGTTGGTTTCAAGTATTGTTTTTATTAATTATCTTTCTCTAAGTCTTTCTTTCTAATGGAACTTAACTAAAATCTATTGATTTTACAGTATTCCAGCAGCTGAATCCCACTCAGAATAAAAGGATAGAAAATGTCCCATAGTTTTCTCTTTTGAAGGTATAATACTTGCAGAATTACCAGATGAGTAAAATTAGGTAATTTTAGAACCATTTAAAGATTTTTTTGAGTCATACATGTCTTGCCTAGGGTTATTACTCCAGAAATAATCCTACTTTATTTTGAATTTATGATGGATGATGTTTCAAAATATATACAGTCTATCTTCTATGTCTAGCCTGTCCTATGTCTATTAAACCTTCATTTCAATCCTTCTGCTTGTTTTTCTTGTTACCTGCTATAAAATTGCTAGGTGGCAATGGCTGGATGAATTATTCCTGACTGATTTTAATAGTATTTTGGTTTTGCTTATAAAATTAACTTCTTTGCCCTGTTACTTGCATCTGTAGCTACTCTATAATTAGCTGTTTCCTTTTCAGACATCCCAAGTGTCTCTACTTGATTTCAAGTTGAGTGAGTGCAGCACATTGAAATAAATGAGGACAGAGCTGCTAAGAGGAAATGTGATTTCTAGTGGTGATCCTGTCATTGGTAGATCACAGACCAAGGCATGGTTTGCATTTGGCATGTAAAGACATAGGACAGGAGAAGGTTGTGGTGCAGAGCTGAAAACATATGAAGTAAAGATCTGACTAAGAGAGAAATGAGGCAGAAAGCAGTTGTGTGTGGTTCTTTTGCTGTGTAACATTTCTTGCATCTCTGACTTGTTACTGATGTTGTCCTTGCTCTCTCCCTAAGTGTTTGCTATAGTTGCTTGCTGAACCAAATTAGATTTTATGTATTTTATCAAAAAGGCAAAGGTGAGAAGATAATTAGCTCAGTTTTTCCTGTGTAATCCAATAAACAGGGTACCACTTATTGCCAGTGATCAAGCAAGCTTTTGATGAAGGGAAGATGCAATTTTAAGAAAACTGTTGTGCCAGTAAATGCAGAAGGTCAGACTCTGCAGGTGAGAAAAATGTTCCTTTTACCCATCTGAAAGCAGAGGGAGAGATGACCCTCCTCTCCCGGCTTGGGAAACACTGCTGCACCGGAGCGTGCCTTCGTCCTTGGCCGGTGTACTGAGAGCTCCCCCTCCTGTTTCATGCTACTTCTAAGCGCTTGCAGATCTAAATCATAAATCTCTGATGTCTTCCATTTTTTCGTCAGTATGACGGACCAGCGCAGAGAACACTTTTCATTGCCAATTAAGTACATTTCCACAAGCTTAAGTTGTAAGAGGGTGGGGAGGAGGGGATGCTGCCCAAGAATTTCAGGTACTATTCCACGTGCAGCCACAGTTTTCCCATGTTTGACTTTGGGCTTATAGCATTTATCTTCCTTTTTTGTTTTCTAACTGTAAGATGAGCA
>NW_010107598.1:68776-74198 GCF_000699245.1 Pterocles gutturalis | reverse complement strand
GGGAATTTCACCAAAAAGTTGGCAATTTTATTTTTAAAGTTTCCCATGAATTTTTGGATGCAAAAAAATAATATTGGACAACCAGATTTAAGACTTTTCAGCAGCTCAGATTCAAGGAGAAGCACCATGGGACACCATAGAAAAGTAATCAGACAGTATTGAGGAGGAGCAAGCTGTGGCTATGAGGGAAAAGGGTAGCAAAAGGGATTGGATCCATGCCATTGTCAGTTTTCAGTTGTTACCATGTCCTCGGTATAGAAACTGAATGACATCTTAGATCCAGGTGATGGCATAGAGTGACACATATTTTGTGGAAAAGTACTCAATTTTGAAAAGAAAAGAAACAAAATAAATGTATCCACAGACACCTAAGACAGAGAGATGGTATTTGCTGAAGACTTTATTTAAAGAATGAGCAATAATATTTTTTCATGAGACTTGATATTGATATCATATAGGCTCCTAATTCAGAACATGCAGAACCACAGATAGTGGTGTACATCCTCTGTAATGACTTGATTTCACTGGTTACCTCACAGCTAATAAACAACTTGAAGTACCCCCAAGGGTTGCTAAAGGAGAATTCCTAGCAATCATATAATTAATTTTTCATTTCCTTCAAGCAAAAGACGGTAGAAGATAGAAGATTCTGGAAATAACCTGCTGGTAAAGTGGAGTGGTGAAAGAATCAGACGTGCACTTTTGTAGAACATTGTTCACTTTTGTGTGAGAAATGAGGATTATGCAGTTTGGGTGTCAATGGAAGGGAAATCAGGATTAAATATCTGCAGACATACGTAACACTCACTTGCAGTAAGACAACATAAGAATTTAGAAAAATTCAAAGTGCTTTGTCCAACACATCTCTTTGTGACAGGCAAAAAGAAACAGATCAGAAAATGAAAAAAAATAGTGGCTATTGAGGTACCACTGCTTATGACAGCTTTATTTATACAGGTAGAATGAAACTCCAGCCACTGGTTAGTGCAACATTTAGACATTGTCCTCTAAAGCTAAAAGTTATGTTGTTATAAAAAAAATTCTCTACCATTTGATATGACATTTCACCATTTCTCCTTTCTTGCCTTTTGTATTTTACTTTCTTGTGTCCCTTTACCTTTTCCTTTTATTCACAAAGCTCCCTATTCTGCCTGCTTTTCACTGCTTTCCTGCTCCTCTACATCCTCCCTCCAGGTTTGTCTGCTGAATCAAATACTTACTATTCTGTTTTCTCACAGTAAACACATTTGTTGAAATAAAATGGAATTGAGACAGGAGGGAGGAGGCTACAGTCACAAAATCTTGCCTCTATCTGTAAGGTATTGAAGAAGGTGTCTAAGAATGAATTTCCAAGAAATATAACTAAGCTTAATGATGTTTTAGATTGTCTGATGTTTTATTTTTCAAGCATCCTTGCAATCCTTTTTTCCCTGATGAAGTTCTTCTGGAAAACTACTCATTTAGTTCCTCATTGTGTCTGAGAAGAAAAGCTTTTTTCACATTATATTTTTCTCAGTGAACTTATGTGGAAGACAAGGAAATCTTGACAAATAAAATTGTTAGCTATGTTTCAGGATTTTAGACATACGTATACATTTTAAAGAAATTTATATGAAAAAGAGTACGTTCCATCTGAGGGATGGCCTTCCCTAATCTTGTTTGCTTATATGGATACATGTACAGAAAGGAAGAACTCAAGAGTTTTGTTTAATTTCTTTTTTTTTCTCTCTCTCTCTTTTTTTTTTTTTTTAAAATTTTCAAACAGGCTTTGCTTTTCCTCTTGTACTGTCTTTCATAGCCTTGCAAGAGATTGAGACAACCTTTGGAAAGTTGTGGGAACGGGTGGGTTGCAAAACAAAGTTTTGGTGACATGAGAACTCAGCAAATCGTAGTCTGAGAGCTGAGATCGGGCGCCTGTGAACCAGCATGTCTGGAAGGAAGCAGAGCCTCAGGAAGGATACGGTGAGGCTGGGACTTGCAAAGCACATTGTGTCTAGAACTGCAGTTGAAACGTTTCATTGCTTTAAGATTGTGTTTCGGTTTTGCCTGCAGAAAGAAAGATTATATGTTTTTGCTTTAGGGCTGATACTTCAGGCTTGATAGTCCATGTGAGTTTCTGGCTCCTTCATTGATACGGAGTAAATAAGATCTGAAGATGCCAGTGCATCCCAGGTGCTGGGGACCTTAAAGCCTCAGACTCTCAAGAATGAAAGGTCTGCTTTATAACAGCCATATTTAAGGATAATTTCACTAGTCAATCACACAGAAAAAAGACGTTCACGTCCTCTCAATTGCCTGGATTTTGGGTATGTTTCCCAGAGGAAGGGCTAGTATGTTAACTACTACTCTCCTTCTGTTACATAGTTCACCTTTCCTACAATTCCAGCCTGCCCACAGGCACTGCCGGCTCATGCACAAAAAGGAATATTTCTGGAGCCCACTGCTGCAAGATTGCATCATCGCTCATGCAATTTAGTCAGTGGGGACAGGAGAGTGAGGCTCCTTCACTTCATTGTGTGTAGCATATGCAGAGGAGTTATGGCTAAATAACAGCAGCAGCAGCAGCCAATGAAGCATCTGTATTTGGGGGGGCCACTCAAATGGACATAAAGGAGGATTTTTTTTCCTACTTCTTCATTAATGTAAGCAATTACGTGTTGTTTCTGTTGATTGCTATGAACAGATTAGAGATAACCCAGGGCAGAAAACTGTGAGAACAAGGTAAGAGACTGAGTGAAACAGAGGGAGAAACATACTGGAAGCTGGTTTTGGGAGGATGAGAAAAAGGAAAGGTTTTTAGTGAGATCATTACCCTGGAGATTAAAGAGCAATTCAAGACCTCTTCCTATCAGCCAGGATTAGGATGGTACGGGGAATGCTCTTATATATTGCTGTTCATTTGTCTGTTTGTTTGGATACATAATAATTCTCCATACTACGGAATACAGACTGGGAAATAAACATCTCCTATGGTTTTAAAAGCCACAACACCGATGATGTAACAGTGACACTTTTTTTTTTTTCAACTTTGTGATTTTTTGTTAAAGACAAATGACTGGAAATGTCGAACCTGAGTCATGATTTCTGACAACGTGCTTATTGATATGAGTTCCAGTATGATGGACCAGCCACAACTGTGTTTCTCAGGGTATGGTAGCCGGACATACTGACTTAATTTCTTTAAGCAATGTCATTTAGTTCCTAAAACCTTGAAATGTGTAACATAGATTTGCATACATTTTACAATAATTTTTTTACACTTTCATTGTTAGTCTTGCAATAATTACTCTAAAAGTACATTTAGTTTCTTTAAATGTGTCTCAAGACCCTTTTAGCAATCTCAAAACTATGCAAATTAGCAGAACAATCTCTGTGTGTTACTTGGACGGAAATTCTTCATATTGAGAGCAAGGAATGACAGAATTAAGGCAGTTCAGTTATTATTTGACTACCATCTGTGTTTTTTTACTGTAACAATTTTTCTTGTCACACACTGCTGTAAATCTGGGTGGAGATATATACTCTTGTGAAAAAAAAAAAAACCACTTAACTCTAAATTAAGCATCTAAAATAGAAAGTGTTAAGCACTTCTTATGTATGTCATTTTACTTTCCTAATACATTTCCCAGTGAAAGAAAAAAAATTGAATAGCTTTATTAATAAATTTCATGGTATTCTTGTATTATGGGAACAATATATTCTTAAGCTCTCCATGCATCTGAAATTTGTCTTGATGCGGCCCATTTATTTTAATTTGGGTCTGTCAGTGGAAAAAAAGAAGTAATTAAACTTGTGACTAGCATGGAGAAGCATTTTACATTCTAACAGTGTAGCTTGATACCCAGTAGTTTCTTTATATTTCTTCCAGTTGTGAGATCAAAGTCTCCCAAGTACTATAACTCATCCATGCTTTGATTAATTACTTCACACAATGAATTTGCAAATTATATTTCTGAAGTGATTTATGTACTTTTTAACTTCAATCACACACACCCTCCCTCTTATTTTGTTGTTGTTTTTTGTTCTTTCTTATTCCAATCTTTATTCACTAATGTAGTCAGTCCACACCTTGGAAAAATATTTTTGAGAAATAGCTGATGTTACTTTGTGCAGACTGGGGTTTCCAGTAAATAGTGAAATCTTACCTGAACAGTGCAATTAAACGGAACTATGAGAGTCACTTAAATTGCAGTCACCCACCAGCACTCCTAGTCAAGTCTTCAGCCTTCAATGCATTGTACAAATACGTGAAGTCCCTCCCTAAAAATTCCCAGCTGCAGGTTTTGTGTAAGCAGGATTTTTTTCAAGATAAGGCTACTGGAATAGCTGAGCTAAGGCAACCTTTAAAATACATGTTCAAACCAAACATTTGGTTACAGTAGTTAGACATTGGTAAACAGTGTTTAGGGAAGTAGTAACTTGCTTGCACAAGTGATGTGCTTGTCTGGGCAGAGTTTAATATTTACATTTGTGGTTCCATTGTACAATCTCACAAGGCATACTGCTGTTCATGTTCAATGCATTTGCATTACATAGTGGTATCTAATCTCTGTTTAGTGGTATTGTGCTTGTATATATAAATATCCATGCTTTATGACTTGATCTGACACGCTTCTGAAGGAGTGCTATAGGGTTATTTCTCTCATTACCCCTATCTGATATCCTGAGCTCTGAATGCTTGAACAGGGCACCCATTCACAGCCTTTAGAAGTAATTTTCATCTAGATACTCCCTTGTTTTTTATTCAGGTATGAACTAAACAAGGACATGAGTGTGGAGGCAAAGGACCATTAGGGTCCTGATTACAGATGTGTGACTGGGATACTGTACCAAATACTCCTGTTCCTTCTCACAGCTGCAATGTAATTGTTCTGCCCATCCGTCTGATAAACTGCATGGAGTGAAATGGGCTGAAGTCTTACAGATTGGAAGTATTCATTCACTCTCTGGCTTCCTTTTGAAGTGTGCTAACAGCTCTCTGTCAGACAAAACCCAGCTATGGCTTGGGGGATAGTTCACTTTGAAGGAAAAGTTACTAAACTATTAATTAACTACTAAACTAATTCAATGAGTTTGGTTATTTGATGCTCTTGGCAAGATTTGCACTTTCAAACACCCCAAATGCCTTTATTTCATGCCCCAGGACCTGCAACAACTTTCTTAGTATGTGACATTGTCGTAGTTTAGAAGGCCAGAGGACAGTCTTTTGTTAAACACCTGGTGGGCTGAGGCAGAGACAGGGAGGGTTTCACTCACCACTTAGGGTCATGGGCAAGAAACTGACATGACTTGGGAAAGACAAAAAAAACCAGTTGAATTTATTAACTATTTACAACAAGAAGCAAGATAATGAGAGAGAGAAGCTACATCTTAAAAAGGCACTTCTCCCCCACCCCTCCCTTCTTCCCAAAGCCCAAAGGCT
>NW_010107598.1:0-68574 GCF_000699245.1 Pterocles gutturalis | reverse complement strand
GTCCCCCGACAACTGCTGGGCTCCAGCGTGGGTTTCTCCAAAATTCCAACATGGGGACCTCTACGGCTGCATCTTCTCAGGGGCTGCACCAAGTGACAAACCGTGCGTCACCATGAGTCTTCACCACACTGCAGGGGAAATGTGTCTGTGTAGTCCTCTCTCTCAGATCCTACTTCTCTCTCCTCTGCAGGTCTTTCATCAGCTCCCGAGGAAACCAACTCTCGGACGAGCCGTGGAGGTGGCCTGGCTACGGCAGGTCGGTTCGCAGAAGCCGGGCAGGCGGCTGGACGGCTGGGCTGGTCCGCCCAAGGTGGTCCCTGCCCAGAGCGGTGCCAACCCCCATCTTCTGTGCCCCCTCTTAAATATGTCATTCGCAGAGGTGCTGACTGGCTCAGCCCTGGCCTGGGGTGGGTCCAGCCTGAAGCTGGGGAAACTTCCAGAGTTTCTCACAGGGGCTAGGTCGGTGGTACTCCTTCCCTGCCCTACTCCCCCCCAGGGCTACTGAAACCTTGTAGCCAGCTTGGGGGAGGGGCGGTGGGGGTGAACTCTTAGCAGTCACTTACAGGAGCCACCACTGCAGCCCCTCCCTTGCTACCAGCAGACCTGGAGTCAGGGGAAACCTTTATCAGCAACTTACAGAAGCCATTACTATGGCCCCTCCCTGCTAGCAGACAAACACACCACACAAAACTACAACAGACATGTAACTACTGTACTGGTGGACCATGGTGTTGATTTTGCAATATATTGAACCCTTTGAACTGGAGAAAAACATGCACACAAGATACTGTGTTCTAGGGCCACCAAAATGGGGCAGAGGGGAGACCCATAGGAAATGCCATGCAGTGGGCTGAGGTCAGTCTACTCTAGATGAGGACAACCAAGTAATGTATGTGAAGGCGCACTGCAGCACCTGCCCAGAGATGAACAATCGTTCCCTAGGACAGATACATTTAGCCGTATAGATTTAACATAGTCAGAGTGAGCTGTCTAACCCAGAGTTATGTCTCCAATGACAGCTCGTAGTGGAGGCATGAGGTAATGGGTATGCATTTTAGTCAAATTTGGAGTGATACTTCTCCTTGTATGCCTTCCCTGTCCTAGCTTGCTCGTGCTTTCTACTTTCAGTTTTAAATAGACCCATTACTTCTGGGTCTGACTTGGACATTGCTAGAGACAAGTCTATTTCTGTTTGTGAGAAAATGTTTTTCAGATAAATTTCCTGGCCTTTCTGAAACTCTGTGATATTCCAAAATTTTGTGGGAATCTTAGAAGTCTGAAACCTTTTATGACTCCTGTGCAATATAGTTTGCTATTATATTGAAATTTTTGCGACTGAATGCTAATTTCACTTGAAAAATGAACTTGGACAACTGATAAGGAGGATACATGTATAGGAATACCCTTTACAGACTGCTTAATTTGGTCACTAAAACATAAGCAAAGGAATGGTAGTTTATTTTTTTTGCCATTGCCTCATTTAATACTGTGTTCAAGGCTCTTGTCAAACTTCATTTTGACAGTAATGTGGGCTCAGCCTGTGTACAGGTGCATGTCACTATAAGATAGGGCATCGCATTGCCTCCATTTTTAAAAAGCAAACCGAGCTGGCTCAGAGTGAATGCCAATGGTCATAAAAGGGAGCTTACATGTGCACTATGTTTCCCCATGACTCTCTCAAAGGATAAAAAAAATACAGATCACAAGATTGTTTCTATTGCTAGGTCCCAAATCAAGAAATAAGAAAGTGAGCGAGCTAGGTGCCAGTTTTACATTAAATAATAGTCATAGGAAGGATTCTTAAAAAATGGATAGGTTGAATTTTTACATAGGGGCCATTATGAAAATTCTTACTTTATGAAAAGAAAATTAGTGTCTGCATTTCTGGGTTGAGACTTGAGAAACCAGTGCACCTAGTACAGTAATTAGGCATATTAGAATACTTATTATTAAGATATCAATGTGTCTTGTGTGTTGAATCAGGAAATCCAAGTGTGATGTTCTTCAGCCATGTAACAAGTATGTCAAAAGACTGCTACCAGTGTAGAATAAAGCAAAAGAAATAATACATTCCTGGAAGGACCTTATGTTTCTTGAGGTAGGATTCATTCATCTTGTGTTTGTTCTTCACTGTGTTAATACATATGTATCTGTGACAATCTTTGTAAACGATCTGCTGGGATACATGAAAGATACTTCCTTATAAATAAAAATTAAAAAGTTCAAAACTAATTATGTCTGTTATTACCCCTATGTGAGTTATTCCGCTCTTGCTTGCTACGTATTGTCAAATCTACCTAAACATGTTTTGTTTTCTCGTCCTACTACCCCCAATAGCCTGGTAGACGTTTTGCAATAGTTTATAGTTTAACACTTCGTATAATTTATGTTGTTATCACCTTTCAGTTTGCATCTTGCTTCTTAATAGGGAAATATTTTTTAATAAATGAAGAAAAAAACCCACCCCAAAATAAAGACAATACACTAAGCCCTCAAATCTTCATATGTAATTCATGGTGATGTTTGATCTATAAAAATAATAGTGGCAGAAGAAACATTGATATGGCCTATCACATGAAAGTAACGAATTATCATTGCTTGTATTGACATTGAAACTGACGTTAAGACTTGGATTCCAAGAATATGTGTCCTCAGTTTTACTGGTTACGGTCCTTTTGCGGTGTTAGCTCAAAATTTACGCATCCTGGTTTGTCTCATGACTGTAGCATGTAGGGTTAAATGCATGTGTAAACCTCTGAAGAGTGATTCCTTGACGGTGAGAATGTGTTTTGATAATTTTCAGCACGTAAAATTAAGCTCTTGCATCAATCTTCTCCAAACCGGAGTGTGTTAAACCCAAATTAGAGTCAGCCATTTTCAACATATAACAACAGTCTGTTGAATTAGTAGATGTTTATCCTCCTCAACAGAATTTTATGTCTTGCTTTCCCTTCAGGAGAAAGTTTGATGGGATACCTGTTATCCTAGATTTATTTAAAAAAAAATATTTTTTTTTAAAATAAGACTAGATAATATTTATTTTGAAACATCACCTAGTTAGTGGTTTTTTTTTTTTTTTTTCAGTTTGGCCTTTCATATGCTTTCCTTCCTCAGTACCTTCCCAACACTCCCATCCTTGCGGATTGCCACCTGATTGCCTGTAGGAGCAAATCAGTAGGCTGGAGAATTAAGACTAGTTTCTTTATTTCAGTAGCAACATCCAAACAAGAAGCAGCTTCAACACTTTTGCCAGTACAACTATCAAACCTGCTGTGTGTGGGAAATCATCTGTTTTTACATACAAGGACTCTCAATTGGTTTAAATTGTCACAGTGGTGCTGAATGATTCTGTGCTGATTTAGACAAGCTGAGGATTTGTCTGTTCTTATCTGAAAGAAGAAAACAGATTTAAAACTCACAAATGTGAGCACACAGTTATTTGTGCTGAACATGTTTTTTATAATGAGATTCCAAAATTCTGGAGGAAGGTTTGTTGGCTTCCCCCCCCCCAGCCTTAAGTGCACTTGAATACCAGCGGAAAAGCTCTCAGGCCTTGACAGAGGAAGCAACTTACTGACAAAACAACTCTTCTCTGAAGGACCAGAGAAAATAACCCTGGAACATCTGGTTTCCGTTTAGACCGGAAGCCCTGAAAAGTTGCTTTCCACTTAGTTTTGGCATTTAAGATATGCAAGCATCTATTTTTGTCTGGTTTCCAAAAGAAGTGAAACTGCTGTCACCGGGTTGTGTGCCACTCTGCTCACTCTCATTTTTCTTTTCTTAATAACTTTGGAACCCACTGGCCAACTTCTGAATCAGGCAGAGAGGTAGGTGTATGAAAAATACAGACGCCTCACGTGGTTCTTGAAAATAGCTGCCAAGTAGAAAACCTGCTTAATGCCCTCAGTGGGGATAACGGATGGGGCATGAACTCAAGCAAAGATCAGAGAACTTGGGACAAGTATGTTATGATTGCCTCAACATGAGATGGGAGAAAAAAAAAGCAAAGCAAACCAAGATCTTCCTAGTCATTGTTTGCAATTTTTTTTAGAGATCAAGAAACCTACACATGATGTTACTCAGAGCTGACAGGCTGGTCCTCTGACGTCTAATAAGGCACAATAATGACACAAGTTTTCCCCACCGTTAGGACATACAGTTGTCTTTCTGCCGCATGGACTACCCAGTGTATAAAATACATATATAAAAATTAAGTTGCTGCTTTATTCTAATTTAGTTAAAACAGAAAAGAACCACATGATACAAATCTGTTGGAAACTAGGCTTTTGGGGTTTGGAGTCTCACATTAGATCAAGAGTTAGTTGTGGGTCAAAATTAGAGAGATTCTGTCCATTTGGGTGTTTACAATAATGCTTGTTTCAGGATCTCTTAATTTCTTTACATTTAGCAATTTAAGTACTTATTCAAATCGCTTCCTAAAGCATTTTCTGTGTGTTGTCTTTTACCATTTAACCCACAACATAAAATGAATGAGATATACATATTTATAATCTATTTCAAAGCATATCATCACTGATTGAACTGTTGCAGCCTTCCGTGTATGTGTATCCTCACATATGGTGAGGGACATTAGGCCAAACCATTTTCCTCCCATTTTTGCCGGATACTACAGAGGACTTTGGCCATGAACTGCATGATTAGACTGAATCTTCATGGGCTCTGGGGAGAAAGGTGGAGTAACATTCGACTGGAACAAAAATCTGTTTCTTGCTGCATTATTAGTCCTTTCCCAAGTTGTGGATTTTTTTTTTAATTATTACAGATCACTTGAGCAAGACTGTTCATATTTTACAGCTTTTTTTTTTTTTTTTGATGGCACTTCTTTGCGTGCCTAGGCAAAGCTGGGTTGTTGATGTAAGAAATCACACGTGATGGGACCCAATGGTGCAGCCTCCCCTCTGCGTACCTGTAGGTCTGTATCTCGAGAACAGCAGGTGTCTTTGGGCAACTTGTCCACTCCTGTGCTGCGGGACTGCAGCCTGCATGTTCCCAGTGCAGCGCAGGGGGTTCTGCCTTCTGTACAGAGTGGCGAAAAAGCAGAAGAAGGAGCCCTCTATACACCTGCAATCCCTTACCAGGGGCTTGCTCTCTTCCCTGATCTAGCCTGAGGTGTGTAATCTTGCTGCATGCTCTGATGCAGAACGCAGTTTGGCTTCCATGTCCTCATTCATATTAAGATTTATGTCTCTTTTTAATGAAAATTTCAAATTCTGGGCAAATGTGGGGACAAGACACCTTTGACTTTTCTCTCTTTTTGGATCCTGTTTCCCTGCACATTCTTCTGCAGTTTTGGGGGCATAAACAGCCCTTACCTTGCTGTTCCTGCCTTCCTGTTCCTCCCAGGCATTGCTACTTGTTTTGCTCTGTTACAGTTTTTTTATGAGGCAGAGTAAACATTGGACAAGGATAAAGGAAAAATAACCTTTTATTTTGTGAGGATTTTTTTTTTTTTCCCCAGCCTGAATGGTTCTCTGACCTTACTCACCATGCCCAGCTGAAGGGACAGACTGAAGGCAGCTTTATGGTGGGGAAGTAAAAGAGACATTTAAGTAAGCCTTACTTCTGAGAGGTATGAAACCACAATGTTAGAGGAGGACACTGAGCACTGCGTGCCTGCACATGTCGAATTTACTGAGAAATTTACTGTGAAATTTATCCCCTCCTGCGGTGGACAGTCTTAATCTGGCCTTTATTGTACAAATGCTTCAAATTGGGAAAATGTTTATACAACACTGAGCAAACTGTGATTGCTCAGAACATAATTGCCATTGTTTTTTCCATTATTAATTAATCTTTAAGCTCCTCCATGATATCTGTTTTGGTGTTAATGAATAAAATAAGATGGGAGGAATGAGTGAAATTTCCTGTGTGTGGATAATAAATACCTGCTTTGAAGGAAAGCCTTAATATTTAGATCCTGTCCCTTCTGTGACACACTCCCCGTGGTATACCATTATGTTAAACCAATAAAGAGGAAAATGGTATTCCACAAACATGTGAGTTAATAACAACTGGCATGCAGAACATAAACACCACAGTGGGTCACACTAAGGCAGGCTGGCAAGCTGCTGTGCTAGCTTGGTTTCCAAATGCCTGAAGATAATTGCCCCAGTATATCCATGCAAAACTTACAAAGAAAAAAATAAGATTATCCCAAGCATGAAACTAGCTGGAAAATTACTCAGCAGTGTTATTGAAAACTCATTTTGCCTGCTGTGATATTTAGCTAATATGATTAGCAACATTAAGATGAAGACTTCTGCTGTAGTTTGGAAATAGACTCCAACCTACCTATCGCGGTGGGAAATTTATTTTGTTCAGTAACATATCAGCATTTCCTGCCTGCATGAAATCTCTTAAACATCCACCTCTACTTTCTTATATCACTAGTGTCAAATTCAGTACTGATTCATGGCCAGTATACAGTTCAGAACCTCTACACTCAGTGAGAATGGTAAGAACAGTAAGAGAAGCATTATTTAAAAAAAATAAATTACATGGAGCAAAGATGAAAATATTTTTTAAATTATTTACAATAGATTTGCATGTGCAAAATATTATTTTCATGCCAAACTCATTTTCAGGCTTTTGCATATGTGGAGTCTATTCTATTTATACGGGTATATAAGAAGTTGAAATACTGATGCCTATTTTTAATAAGATATAAAACCAATTTTCCCTTTTCTTGAAACTGCTTCCTTACATTCAGTCCTCACTGACCATACCATCTTCCTACTTAATTTGGTAATTGCAGCTCCCTCTTTCTTACAAAGTCTATAATAATGTAATGATTATGATAAAATAATATCATGTAACTATAGCACCTGGGGCCTGCAGCTGTAACAAAGACCTCATGTGGTGAGGTCTTTAAAAAAACCCATGGAACTGGAAATTAGTTTTCCCTTTCACAGTTTCTCAAGAGGATACGTTGTAAGACAAGAGATAACAGATAATACACACTTATGGAGAGACTGCAAGAGAACAATGATATCAAATAGGGCATGTATGTATAAAGATCAGGCTATCTCTGAATGAAGCAGTGTCCACTTTGATGATTTAAATACTGTAGCATTTATTGACTTCCAGATCAGGGAGTTAAAACACCTCTTTGTAAAATGTATTAGAAATCGACTATATGACGGGTGAAAGCCCGTGAATTTAGTTCACAGAAGGCAGAAACTTTTCAAGACTATTGGTATGTTTATAGGAAATCTAATAAGTTAGGGAATGGTTCAATTAAGGCACCCAAAGACTTGGGTGGGAATGAAGTACACAGACTTCTTGTACAAAAGCGTGGAGAAGATTAGGCATCTTGGAATAGAGAGAGTGAGCTACATGGGGTCAGTAAATGGGTGTAATTTCGCCTAAGTCTAACCAGTTGGAAGGCTGGGGATGCATCTCAATTCCCACTCACTGGTTTTCTTACCTACAGTTTCTAGAGATACTCCTCCCGTGTGTAATCTGCAGCCCAGAATGCAGGCTCTGTCCAGGAGGAGGAACATAATGTCATTTTAAAAAGGAGTGACTAATTTTTGCCTATTGTTTTTAGCAGAGCTTTAACACCTTCCCCTGTGCCTTTGTGTGTATATATAAATATGTAAGTAGACATCTGCTTCTAGGGACGAGAATTCAGATCTTCTCTTGCAAACCAAGTACTCCAAAGATGAGGTTACAGCATCTGTTGTTCTTTCCTTTCATAGAGTCACAGAATAATAGAAAAATCTGAGTTTGGAAGGGCCTTCCTGAGGTCATCATCTCTGGTCCCCTGCACAAAGCAGGTTCAGTTAGATCAGGTTGCTGGGAGACTCGCCTAGCAAGTTTTTTGTATCTCCAAAGGTAGTGATTCCACAGCCTTTCTGGGCAGCCCGCTCAGGTGTTTGACCATCTCCATGGTACATTTTTTCCCCCCTTACATCTAAAGAGAATTTCCTGTTGTCCAACTTGTGTCCACCGTTTCTCAGTGTGTGAGATCTTCAGATCTTCCTCTGGGAAGAGCCTGGTTCTGTTGTCTCTGCATCCTTCCATTTGGCAGTTGCAGAGAGCAGTGAGATTTTGCCTTCCCCTTCTCCTCTCAATGCCGAACAAACCCAGTTCTCCTGGCCTCTCCTCATATGCCATCTACTCATCTTGCAGCCCCTCCTCTGGACTTGCTCCAGTCTCTCAACATCTTTCTTGCAGAGGGGTGCCTGAAACTGGAGAGTGCAGATGCACCCTCACAAGTGCCAAATAAAGGGGAAAAAACACTTCTTTTGACCTGCTAGCTACAATTAACTGTTGTGCACAGTGGCATTGCTTCAACAGCATTGGTTTGAGACTACCCTTACTTTGAATAATCTGTATCCTGGTGGCCACAGCATTCTCTAGGGGAGATGATAGTTGTGGATTTGCATTGGTTCAATAAGGGAGGCAGCGGAATCTATTTTCTACATCTTGACTGAATGTAACAATCATTAGGTTTTGTCTTAAAGGGAAACAGCACACTTTGTGCGGGTCCTAATGCTGTATGTGGATGCTAGGTATGCTCTGAGAATGCTTATTGTATTATGATGTCAAAATAGATAGAATAGCATCTGTTATTTTTATACTGATCCGGTTTAGAGGAATGTATTTGTTGACTGGACTACCACAAAACTCCATGGACTTACCAAAAGACTTTAAGTAGCTCCAGGATTAGGCAGCAGCTGAAAAAGGCTTTTCCGAATAATACATCTTTGTCATATATGCCTAAATTCCACTTAAATCCAAAGCTTGAACTACCTCTAGTTGCTTTCAACTTTTATTACCCTTAGGGATATCTCAAAACACAGCTCATGCACAGGCAACACATGCTTTCTTCCACAAAGGGCAAGAGACTAAAGACTGACTATAGCGTGCCTTGAGGCTTCCCAACATCTTAGGTCACCAGGCAGCACCTATCCAAGCACTTCTGGACAGTAAGCTCCCCATCAATTTTTCGTATATATTCAACCTCACTCTCAACCTGTTTCTTACTGGGTCTCACCTTTCCGCATGGAGCAGAAGTACCTTTGCCCACTGAAGCAATGTGCTGTTGCCAATGAGTTGCAGGGGAAAACACTGTGAGCAGGAGCTAGTCTCCAGCTTAATACTCCTGATTTTGCAATCCCCTTCCTTCAGAACTGGAATGGTCTGCTGCTGGCATGCGCAGAGACAAAGGCAGGGTGAGGGCAATGGCACCATGGGCACACGTTGCTGGGGCTGGGGAGCTTTCTAAGCCTTGGCAAGCTGAACCATTCACAGAGCAGGTGCTTAGGGGGGCAGTTGTGCTAAGGGCTCTGAGCTAGCTTAGGCTGGCCACACCGCTCTGACAGGTAATGTGAGGTCAAGTGACCTCTTTCAGAACAGACCAAGATTTTAACGGTCCCACAGTCTTCCTCTCAGCCAAGCTCTCTCACGGGTATGGTTGATTTTCTGTTTGAATAAACCAGCATTGACTTTAGTAACACACTTTTCATTTACCTAAGAAAGACTTTATCAATGTTATCAGCTGGATCTTAAAACAAATGCATGTTTTTGTATGAAATTGCATACTATTTAGTGCTTTATCTCTGCTCTAGGAAACAGTACTGACTAAACAGAAACATCAGACAAGAGTACATGAGACTCCGGTTGCTTATTTGCTGTATTTTTTTGTTACTGTCTGAGAAGATTTGAAGGGTGGACCTCCTCCTGTCCCTCTGCTTCAACTACAGGCAGGAAAGTGCTTCAGCAGTAAGTCACGTTTCTCTTGTTTACTCTCATCAAGACCTTTTTGTTGCGTAATTCTTTTGTTTTCCACTGTTGTAATCTCTGATGCACATGGATCCCAGACAATGTAGATGACCAGTGTGGGATGCATGAGGTTCTCTGTCAAGATATTGTTGTCCCTCTTTGGCTGGGATCCAGGTTTAGTACTTAGCAGAAAAAAAAAAAAAAAGAAAAAAAAAGAACAATGGAGATAAATTTAGATGCCGTTGGGAAAAAGAATCCAGCACACTGTCCATCCCAGCCCTTTGAAGAGATGCCCACAAAGAAGTTTCCTTTGACTTTCTCAGGGATTCCCAGATTTTCACAGTAACTTGTGCAACCAAAGCAGATACCACCTGACTAACATTTGGCTAACCCTTTGCGATCTCATTTCAAATGCAAGCTATGAAACAAAGCCTGGTGTCATAACTTAGAGCCTTGCTGTGTGCACACTGAACACAACTGGAAACAGATGGAAGGTTGATGTTGGTACCAGAGGTGCCAAGGCAGATCGGACCACTGGCTGCACTGACTTCCCTGCAAAGCATTACTGGCAGCGCTCTCCAAGCAACAGTGCTCCCTAGGGCAGAGTTCAATTTTGCTAGTACAAGAGCCTCTGCTAAGACTGAAATTCCTGCTAATAGCTCCTTTAGCATACTGCTAATCAGTGACTTTGTATGCCTATTTATTATTTTAATAGCTTAGTTACATAATGGTCTTTCAAAGGCCCTGTAAAAGTGTTGTTACCCAAACTGATCACTATGTCCTGTTCTATAATACTAGAGTTTCTATATAGACGTGATGTTTAATTGTTTAAAAGGAGGAAGACATGGTGTTTGCACTAAGCAAGCATCTTCAGTCAAATTCTGGGGGCTGAGGGAGGCCTTGGCCCTCTCCATACTTTGTGTGTTGTATTTTTCTTGAGTGGCTCCTTTTTTGAGGGTTCTTTCAAACCTTCAAAGGCTGTGGTTTGAAGATTCACATTCACTTACTGATGAAAGGTTTTTCTTTGGCAAGAATAGTCAGTGTAACATATGTTTTTGAGTGATAAATGCCCATTCTGTATTTAGGCATATATATGTGGGCACCTCAAGCAATGGAAATGCATGTTCCTTTTTCATTCTGCACTTATAAAAGTTAAACCTCGGGTAATGTAATCTTATGTGAGTAAAGCTGTACATAAAAATAGTATTAAGTGCCTTGACTTATTGGTAAAAAATAAAAAAAGGGAAAATTTCAGTTTGTCTTTCACTCAAATCACTGCACTAAATAGTAGTAGGGAATATTAGACTAATTTGAGATCATGTCTGCTGCTGCTGTAACCATGAATATAATGAATTTAGATAACGGTAGACTACAGGTACTTTCCCTTTTTTTTTGTTAATTACATTGTTTTACAAAATGGAAGTGTGATTTGCATTTACACATCAGTTCTTAACAAAGAGGATGCCATGACAATTTTGATCTCCTGACAGAGGTAACATTTGCTAATGCAGTGTAAGACTTTTATTTGTTTTCACTTTTTAGAGTTGTAAAATGTTGTTTTGAGTCACACTTTGTGAATTTTTGTCTCATTCATTAAGTTATCTTTGACAAGATAACATAACTTTCATTTTAACATCATGTACCTGAAATATTTACTTTTTTAAATTTCAAAATGATATTTTGATATGCAGTTTATTTTTAAGATTTTTAAAATTAAACCACTGTTTCGTGCAAAAAAATATAATCAAGTTGCAAATTATTTTCTTTTTTTTTTTTCATTTTGTCACAGATTATAAAAAATGAATTATAAGTAGGTCACAAACTTTGTTTCTGATTTATCCAAAAACTGGGAAAAAAAAATACTCTAACCATTCCAGTTGCAATTTGTTCTTTAATATACAGTTTCTCTATGGGCAAAAACCTCTCTGAGGTGAAATTTGCATTATAGGATTTATTTTTTTGGGTTTGCAGATAGGTAGTATTTTTCTATTTCTCTCATTCTGATGTCAAACCATGCTGCAAAAACAATTTCCATCATTTAATGGAAAAATATTGGGGTAGAGAGTTAAAGTAAAGAGCCTGAATAGCATCCCACTTGGAAAGTGAATTAACAACTATCAGAAGGGTTTTAGCTGGAGTTCCAAGCTGGCAAGCTATTTCAGCACACACCAGTCTTCAAGGATTTCGACAGTACCATGAGACCCATAAAATGATTTGATACGTAATTTGGTGAAATTTGAAAGCTTTTCCTGTGCAGATGTTTTGGTTATCTGACTATAATAACTCTCTGACCTTAACCTTGGAAACAGGTATTGTACATGTTTCTAATCAGTGTGTGCGTATGTTGTTTTCATTTTATTTTTAACTTGGACGCCTGTCATTTAATACAAACCTATGCCTTTAAAAGTAGCAAATTTCATTAATCCACTTAAAGGCTTAGCCATCTATAAAAATGTACATGCAAATAGGACTTTTTCCCTTCTTGAGTCATCACAGCCAAGCACATAAAGCTCAGGGAAATTTATGCCTTTTGACCATCTCTAAATCATTAGAGGCCAAACCAATTTAAATAGCAATCAGTGACCAAGAACACCCTTTGCTCTCTGAAGGATTTTTTTCCTTGGTATCCTAATTATTTAATTCAAACTTGTTATGTTCAGCTCTGCTGGATGCTCTGCAGTCTGAATTCATTCTGCCTTGCTTAATTTGCCTTTTTCCTCTGCAATTGGATTGTTAGCTCTTAAGATGAGAACAGAGTACCAACTCACCATTGCATAGTATGAGCAGAAGTTGTTTCATCAGCTGTTAAAAAAGATAGGATGATCCTTTGGATTTGACATTTGGGACAGAGTTTTTGTGCCTAGTTTAATTGCTTTGCAGGCTGGGATCATTATTCCAAAGTTTTCCCACTTGTAATACTGGACTCCTCCCATTTTACAAAGTGTTTAGGGGTCTTAAAAAACCCCAAACCCACATGTAGAGTTTTATTATATTCATTTTTCACTGACTTCAGTGGGGTCAAAATTTGTCTCTGAGGTCTGTAGAGTCCGTGAGATGTCTTGATGTGATCACAGTGGAAGTGGGAAGGAACTCTAAGTATACCTAAAGGTTATTTTCAGCAATGGCATCTTGGAGTGGGCTGGAGAGATAAACATGATATTCTTGAAATCTGTAACAAACCCAGTACACCGAGAGGCAGCATTTTTCCTAAGTTTGTAGTAGCCTGCTTGTTTAGAAATTGCATAGGTTTAAAACCTCACCATAATGTTTATTCTGTTGGAAAAGTTGACAAAGGCATTAACTCTGGTGTCACTTTTACTGTCAATGATTTAATCCTTTATGCAAGATCTGGTCTCTGAAGTCATCACTGGAGAGGTAGAAAAATCTGCTACTGGGCAGTTTTTTAATGTCTATGTCACTCAGGAGGTAGATGATGTTATAGCTTCTATATGCAAAAGTTGCATCTCTTATGGCAAGGTAGCTCTTCTGATGTCTTCAAGTGTCCTGAACTCATTACAGATTTTGACTTGTTCCAGCCTTCAGATTAAAATGGTTCAGGTTACATCATTTTAAACTGCATAAAGGGTCAAGAGACCGTATAATTTCAATGAGGCCATAGTTCATTTGGTTTGGCTCAGGAAAGCCAGAGGATGAAATACATATTAATAGTCACAGTATGAAAGAAGGATCACAGCCCTGGTATTACAATGAAGTGAAAAGTTTCATATATGATGCAGCAAAACAGTCGCTGGATTTCTGCCAGTTTGAAGGAGATAGAGGGGGAGAGAGAATGAAGAAAAAATATATAATTAAAAAATGCACCTGGTACTTAATGCTTTTTTTAAAAACTTTTAATTAGGGAGAGAAGCACTATTTGCTTTTTATTTCATGGAGTTGAAATCAGTACATTAAGAGGGTGGGAGAAAAGATTAATAGGTAAATTCAGCATGCAGACTCCTTCATGTAGTTAATGTGCTTAATCTTACCTAGGTGATGAACTGCATTTACACTGACAATGAGTGGAGAGAGAGGAAGAGAGGTTAAATATGTGGTTTGGGGAACAAAGTTAATGAAAGCATATTATAGGATTTTACAAAAAACATATATTACTGTTCATTCAATTTAGACCTTGGGACAATTACATCCCTGGTGTAATCTCATTAAGCTAATGAGATTACATCAGGGATGAATTTGGCTCTTACATTTGAAGTTTTAAAATGATGGTGTTATCGTAGTTTTCTCCTTTGCTTAGAATGTAAATGAGCTTTGAAAGCCCAAGAAAAGAGTATTTTTAAGGATGATGGAGACCTGTGAGATAAGGAGGATGCAGAATAGAATATTGGGCTAGTTCATTTTTAGCTCTCGTTGTCCTCGTCCAAATCATTATTTAAAGGTTTTTTTCAATTAACTTCGCACTTCTGTATGTGGATGAACTGTTGCTACCTGAAATCCAGAGACTTAAAGGTGTAAGACAACTACCTAAAAAGTCCCCATGTTGACGTTTAGGCCTAACACCCTCAAAGTCATCCTCAGCTGCACTGATCTGCTTCAATACCTTGTCAACATTTGAGTGTCTAAGCGTACACAGCTTGGTTGGTGTCTTAGATACCCACTGTGCCTGCTGACCATCCCACAGTAGGTTTCCTAACTGAAACAAAAGCTTCCCAGCCTCCAAAATATGGCTACTCAAATGCACCATTCGCCTACTTCTGAGCTTGATGCATAAAGCATACAATACCCAACAAACTCTTCTTCTGATGATTTCTGGGTTTTGTCCTTGACAGTACCATGTTCAAGTTGACTGTAACAAGCTGTAGTCAAGTCCTTTCTTTTGATGACAGGACTTCAAACTGGACTTTGTGGGATCTCCAGCCATCAAGCTGTCAGAGCTTTATTTCACATAAGTGATGAGGCAGTCATTGGAGCTGAGACTTGCACTGGCATCTTGGGTATGTGTCTTAAGCACTGGGGGACAGCAGCTCTTTCCGTCTGTGGTCCAGTGAGCAAAGTGGAATTCCTCTAACTGAGAGCATGGCGTGGATCAGTAACATAATATTCAGTAACATAATGTTCAGTAACTAACTGCTAAGGGTGATCTCTTATAAAGTGAGTTCAGTTTTTGCTGCCTCCATGCAGTTACAAGAGAGATTATTTAGATTCAAGTCTCCTAAAGCACAGGTGAATGATCCAAGAAAGCGTCTCCTTGATGGTTTCTCTGGCTTTCTGTGGTTTTTCACTGATAGGGAAAACTAGACATAAATGCCCTTAGAGTAAACTCATGCCTGACAATCTGTCTCGCTGAAAAGAAATATCATCCTTGTGCTTCACATGGATCACGTCAATGTGACAGGGGCATAAGCATTGACTCTGAATATTACTCTTTTTTAAATTGTGCACAATCCTGCATAGCTACTTTTTGAGGTATCTGTCTACTCCCGTGTTTAAGGGAAAAGAGAATACGGCTGCAATGTAGCAATTCTCCCATTACTGCTGTTTGCCAGAACCAACAAGCAATCCAGAGATTTCTGAGAGTTATGCCAGCAAATCAAATCTGCCATATTTCATTGGGGTTAGCTCAGTAAGATTCCATATAAAATAAATTACACTTCTATGAAATTTATCCTAAAACCTAAACAGTAATAATCCTCCAGTGTTTTTGAGTTGCCTTATATTGCTCTTATTTCTCAATAAATCTGGTAATGGTTAAAAAATCCCTGTAGATTTTTTTCCTGATATTTTCCCTTAAATATTATAGGAATTTTCCAGATTAAATATAATAACATTATTTCCTTCCAGCCTACCTTCTTGTTCTACTCCAGCAGACTCACAATGAACGTGTTCTCAGAATGCACACCCAGCTGTGCTTTCCTTTTATTACTTATGACAATCTTCAGAGTGCACAGGAGACATTTTTTTTTCTCCAGACCTTATTCTTTATTCATCATGACAATGACACAATGCTCAAGACCTTAATGATCTTATGCAATTTCATTTTTTACTATCAATAATAATTCAGCCATATGTATAATCCCCTCTCTTCCCCTTCCTCCCTTTCCTCACTAATGTTTTCAAAAAGATATGTAGACATGTCATTTTTCTAATTATTTTGATTGTTTTACCTGGTATGATAATTATGTGATGTTAATTTCTGTTTCAGTCTATCGCCTCTGCTGTAGTAGTGAAGGAAGTTAGGTTATATAATCTCATTCTTCTGTTCAGATAGATTTTGATCTTGAGCTAAGCTGGTTAAACTTTGGAATGTCTATTCTTTGGTAAATTCTGAGTTTTTTTTTTTTTAAATTCAAAAATGGACTGAAATTTTTACCAAATAATGGGAGACTGATGGATATGTTCTGCTTAGAGACCATTGAAATATTGTGCTCTGATTCAGACCTGTAATTTTTTATTCCAAATATTGACTAAAAAAAATCATTAAAAATGAAATACATTTCTGATATTATCAATATTTTCTATCAGAATTTTTAAAACAAAATAGTCCCTAAACCAGGATATTTCCTCTTTTTTTTTTTTTTTTTTTTTTTCCCCTGTGAATAAAACAGCACTTTCTAATGTAAGAAAGAACATAATTGTTGGAAGCTTCTTACTCTACAGTGGAGCTGATAAGGTCTTGTAAGGTGTAGAATTCAGCCGAAATCAAAGAGCAACCTAATCCATTCAGGGGCCACCTTGGCCCCAGGGAAGATTCAGGGGAAAGAGCAAGGAAACCCTGGTGCTTCTCTGCAGGCAGGAAGGCTCCTGCCTGGACGGGGTGGGCAGGACTGCCTGGGACCTGTGTGCTGTCTCACCCTCTCTTCCCTCCTGATCACTGTATCGGGTTTAAGGTACTTAAGTAAAACAAACAAACAGAAAAAGAGGTAAAAGGGCATTCTTGGTGATCAGATAGTGATTAGAAGGGGAAAAGTATGCTCTTGCAAGCCTGAGGGAGATATATGGTTACCCAAAGGTGGAGGTAAACAAAAAGGCTGAGGGAAATTCGTGTCTGTTTGAATGGTGTTTCTCTCTCTCTCTTTTTTTTTTTTTTTTTTTTTTTTTTTTTCTTATGACATAGAGGGGGCTGAGAGTTAGCAGTAGGGGAACATTTTATTTTGTGTTACTGAATTCAGGAGCCTTTCTGGGTTTCATTTCTTACTATAATAGACGCTTCATTTTGAATGCTGAACATCTACAAGGCTGCCAGTGAAGATGAATGAACTCTGCTGTCATTCCACTCACATCACTTTTATATCTTCTTGTCAGACGGTTACAGTTATTAACAGCAGCATTTAAAATTCACTTTCTTCTTCGAAGAAAGCCCTGACTATATGATGAAACAAATTACAAGTAGTATGCATAGTGTGGCAGTGTTAAAACTGCTGTCAGCATCCCAACGTGGCCATATGTCTGACATAAAGTACACAAAAGAAAGTGTTGAGGATTGGAGCACAGTCCAATGATAAGTAGGCCGTTTAAACAATAAGCCTCTCAAGTGAGCAATATACATTCTGTTCTGTTTTTCTTACTTTGTGCTGCTTTAAATCAAAGTCCATGGGTCTGCTATTGCTGGGAGGTTGGACATGTTGTCTGCAAGTAAATAGGCCCTCTGCCAAGTAGCTAGAGCTCACTCTTGGTAAAGGAAGAACATTGTTCACTAAAATAGTTTGCCTTTTGATGCCAAAGGAAATCAAATTGTAATCAAGGGCTGAGAACGGACTGAAGTCATAAAGGCTGGCTTGCCTCAGACTTTGGCAGCCTCACTTGTTCCCAGGCATATTAAATATAATTTACGTTTGCAGAGGGGAGAGGCTTTATTGCACTGGAAATTTGTTTTAAATAACACTTAAGTGAAACACTGTCAGGGGCAGCCAGGGATACACTTCTACTGTCATTTAGACTGCTGAAAATCCAGAGTGTGTTCATGGGCTTTACTAGATTTGTTCTGAACCTACATCTGTGTAAATGGATATTTATGGTCACTGTTGATGAAACAATCACATTTCCTAGGTTCTGGTCACCCATGCTGAGTGGAAAGTTCATGATGAAAGGCTTACCTCAGTTACAGAAAATGTTTATATGTTTTTCTTACATTTTATTGTGCATGTGAAAATTCACATTAACTATAAATAACCATCTTTGCATGAAAAATCATGGGTACTGTATAGGACGGTTGAATCAATTCTGTCCTTGATCTGCAATGTATGAAATGGAATTTTACAGACAATTCCTGTGTAAAAAGTTAAAGTTTAAAATATATATCTGATGGTTTCAGAAAGTAACTTTAGGAACACTTAAAAATTAAAAAAAAATACTGGTTTTTATTTTTCTAAATTAAATTTATCTTTTGGAACAGTGAACTTGCTTTTATTTCACCATGGAATTAAAAAATAATTTAAAAACAACTTCTCCCAAGAAGTGATAATTCTACTTTTCAACATCTTGCTCATAAGTAGCCAGCTGGGGGATAATGTTGTTTTAATTCTTTGCACACTTCTGGACAAGATATTTTTCTAGAAGAAAACCTGACACCATAATGTAGGTTACATCTGAAACTTGTTTTACAGATTTGCACTGAGTCAAAGCAATGGAATCTGCCAACTAAGAAGCAGACATCTTCCTTGGACATCTCATTTAAGATCACATTAACACCTTTGTTTTGCAGCTTTGTCACATTGCATGCAGCATTTGTCAGCAAATTCAGTGCAGTTCTATATGTACTGTGTAAAGGGAAATTTGACCCTAGGGAAAATCATAAAGGATAATTAAACTATAAAAGAAATGTTGCTGTCTTTAAAAAGTGGGTTTTTTTGTTTCGGTCTTTCTGTTGGAAATAATATAGAAACAGCACACTTCTACCTTAAAATGGCAATATTTGGATTATTTTACACAGCTCACCTCTGTTCAAGTAACAAATTACATTTGAAGCAACTTAAGGTTAATTCTGTTAAAAGACTAGGACAGATTTTAGACCTTGCCTGCTTATTTGGAGGTCTAACACAAGCTTTTAAGAATGTTAGGAATACATTTTCTGCCTCTCGGTGCATGAGGGACCAAAATAGGTAAGCATCTGTCTGTGATGTTTCTTAAAGCCTTGCCCCTGTCTGTCCATGTATTTACCTAAGTCGTGATGATGCCTAACATCTAAATGACTAGCTTAATGCCCAAACTCTGTCACCTCAGAGTAATCTATAGCCTCATGACCAAGCTTTTTTTTGGAGGCTCCTTTGAAACTATGTGTTATTCATGTGCTCTGTGCAAGACTTCTAATTTAATTTTACTCAGGGCAGTGGGTCCTAATAAGAGGCAAGCTGTCTAGAAGATGTGACCTGCATTTTTCACCATTTCCTGAGTCCTTGTGTGAGTCTAACCTAAGGCACTTAAAAATAGCTTGATGAAAATATAAACAAAACCTATCTTTTCCTGGAGCTGGAACCTTCCCTTTTTCCAGAAGGGACGTAGAATTTAAATGCATTACTTTCTGAACAAAATTAACTAGATTGCACTGTTAATATTCAATAATTTTCAGGCAAAATATCAAGCTTTGTTATGAAGAAAT
The DNA here is from genome assembly GCF_000699245.1 of Pterocles gutturalis. Classification (NCBI taxonomy): domain Eukaryota; kingdom Metazoa; phylum Chordata; class Aves; order Pterocliformes; family Pteroclidae; genus Pterocles; species Pterocles gutturalis. The sequence continues at coordinate 49,274 of NW_010107598.1, read as the reverse complement.
GAGTCAATAGCTGCAGAGGTTCTGAAAGTACCCTTGCTTATGATGTCAATGGTTATTCTGAAGGGAACATGGCAGGGTAAAATTTTTTTACATCTCAGCATAAAAATACCAGGACTATCAATTGTAACCCATGGCTGCCCTTTTTCCCAGCTGTAATATGCATTTGGAAGATACATAGGGAGGGCTAAGAAACTACAAAAGACAGGAGGGTGACTGAAGAAGTAAATGCTGTGACACTCAGACATGAACTAAGCTTCCTGGCACTTTTGACAGCCACAAGCACTCATGGGAATTTAACACATTGGTAGTCACTTTAAAATAGTCCACGTCAGTGAATGAAACCACGTGATCATGGAGCATGGGCTTTTGAGACCAATAAAAGCAGGACACCACTAAAAAATACAATCAGACTAGGAAGACATTCCAAAAAGCAACTGGAGAGACCTCAGGACACATGTTCCTTTAAGTGCATGGAGGGATTAAGCTGCTATGTGAGCTTGCATCTCTGGCTCCTGTGAAGATTGCAGCTCAGATGTACTCTGAAGCCAGGGAGATGCTCTGAGACAGCCCTACGCTCTCTGAAGAAGTCCACACAAAGAGCCCTTCACAAAATGACTTAATGATCCAAGCCTGTCTTCAATATTCCCTTCTCTAGCCCTGAACAATCCTGTATTGCACTTTCCAAGTGCTCTCAAACTTTCTGTTGCTTTTCTTTTCCTTCCCTTTCAGTCGAACAATGTGGTATGGTGTATTCAAATGTTAATAGGACTATTTGTGTATTTATTGAAATAGGAACAAACAGACTGCTTTAAAAGTTTTTACTTTTATATATAGATAGGTGTATAGAGATATTTATACTTTTGTTATGTTTCTGCCTTCCCTTTGTATTGTCTTGTAAACATGTCATGAACTTGATCCTTCATTTCTGAAAACAATAGGAGCTGGATGCTGACTTCAGGGGAAGCAAATGAAAGACCCATCTCTCTATTGTTGCAGCTTTCTAAAAAAAAAAATTGAGACTTTAAAAAATATTATTTTAGATAAATTTGCATATTTCAAACAAAATAGGAGCAGAAGGACACAATTCAATGCCCAAACTGTACTTTCTATCCCATCCTCTCATAACCAGGGTAATGGTAGGAAGCAGGGAGACAGATATAAAAGAAAGCCCAGCTGAGTGTAAAAACAAAAATGTGCAAGAGGCTCAAAGCTTGTTGCCTGACTCTACGCTCACCTCACCATTATCTTGTCTGTAGATGCTCATTGACAAATCAACTGGCAACACCCTACCGTGTGTTTGGGTACTGAACAGCTCATAGTCTTTCTGCAGTAGGAAATTTGTCCTACTGCTGCAGAGACTGGGCAAACTACTTCTATCAGCTTCCATTCTTCTGTTGGACTTGTTTTTTTTTCTTCTCAGGAGACCCAAAGTCAGTCAGTTTGAAGTTAACAGCTGTTCAAATTGCCATATGCTTTTAGACGAGATGTGAAAATGAATTTTTGCCAGAATTTTGGTCGAGATTACGATGAAGTTTTAACTCATCTTGACAAAGAGGTCCTCCCCCTAAACTTCTTTTACATGCTAAGACTTGGCAATATGGGAAAATCATGTCTGGTGGAGGTAGAATTACTAACATGTCATCTTAACAAAGGACTTTCGGAAACATGTTCCCTCCTCGGGAAAGGGGTTCTTCCTCACAAGGTTTTGTCTCATAAAATGTATGAAAGACTCTTATAACAGAGAAGTGCATAAACAATAACTTTTTAAGATCTGTAATATTCATATTCATTATTCAATATTATTTAATCAATCATCATTCCTAAGTGAAAAAACAATTTTTCAGCAGTCAGGAAATCAGGTGACATAGGCCCTGTAGTGATGTCTCTAACTAAAACCATCTGACACTCAGGTATACATCATGTACATGTGGATGTACATACATCTAAAACCACACACTTCTCTATATAAACACCAGGTATAATTTCAAATAATTTTGCTTAATTAAAATACTATTGAGACTAAACAAATTTCTGTTACTTCAGCTACAGAAGCAAACAATTTTTCTTTCTTTGTGTTTGTCTAAGTTGGAATTATGTGAAATACAGCATCTTAAATTAGCTGCACTGCAAATACCTAGTCTATGTAACCTATAGAAACCATAAACAGGCAAATTTTGGTTTTCATCTGCTGAAGATCCAATGTCATGAAACAATGAAAAAAACAACAGCCTTGCCATGCTATGACAAAGGAAGCAGTGATCTTAATAATACAGCCCCACAATGCAAATAACTGATGATTTCAGCCAAAGTAAATATAAACAAACAAAAAACACACACTCAAAACTCACACTCCAGGTGTTTGTTGCAAGGAATGTCAGAAGCCATGTCAGACAAAGCATAAAAAATTAGAGTCTTATTTTAGAATGCTGTTAAAAGCAAACATGAAAGTCTATTCAAAGGCAAACATATCTGGTCACTGTAATACATTATAGTATTTGCTATTCAATATTTTGTTCAAGCTCAGTGGTCCTAAAATAAAACCCCGAACTCTCAATACAGATTTTTTTTGTCCGCATGCATACAAATAACTCTAAAGATATATATTATACTCATCCAAGCATTTTCCCATGTATATTTTCGTTTCTAAACTCAACCGTTTAATTGCTGAACTCCTTGAGTGTTATTAATCTGTGTGATAAATGGAAGCTTGCAAGACAAGTGAAACTTCTGTAGCAAAATTGTCCACTTTTACAGTGAAAAAGACAAATAATAAGAAAAAGACTTTTAACAATCTCTAACTACGAGTCCCTGTGGTGCAAATATTAATGAACAATGAATAGTAGCATTTTTAGGACACTTGAGTGAAACCATTGAATAGTGCTCACAGACACTTTTTGACTTTCTCTGTGATAACGCAGACTTTTCAATACTTTCTTATTGTGTAGAAGAGATTTATAGCTTGTCTTGTGCTTTGCAGTTCCCAAAGAAGACACAAGGCAAAACAAGCTCAAAATCCAAAAAAAAAGGATAGCGTATTTCCTCTGCTGCATGAAGAAAGTATGAATAACTGTTGTGTACCTAATATGCAGAGACATGTTAGTATAACAAGATACAGCTTAACTCCTAGAGTCCTTGTTATTTAATCCATTTAGTTCTGCCCAGGGATCACATGAATTTATGGAAACCCCCTGCTACCCTCTTTGTTGCTTTCCATCCCTGCTGGGAGATCCCCATCTGCTGGGAAGTGAAACTCTGTCCTGAACTTTACCTCATTTAACAGAGTGCCACATGTAAATTCAACTTCTTCATTTATTACTTTGACAGAGCAGATGGCAATGGGCTTTTAAAAGACTGTAATGTTGCTTAAACCAGCTATATTTGTAGAAATAACAATTTTAGCTGCTTGGATTCTAGTGCCTGATTTTTAGGAAAAGAGTCTGACACAGGCTATTAAATTTTTGAGCCATCAGTACTTAGTGATGCATCATAATTTAGCTGCTTTCAGAAAATCGTATTGTGACCAAATAATCATTCATTAAGACAGAAAATACTTTTTTAATGGAAATTTGAGACTCATGTTTGGTGGCTGATATGAGTGACTAGTTTTCTAATAGCCTTAATCACTGGAGTATTTCTTTACTTGTTCATTTAAGCCCATTAATGAAAATGTATGATGTTAAGTCTAATATCTACTAACCCTTGATGACTGTTTTGACTTCCAGCATTGTCCTATAAATAACTGTGAATGACATGCACTGAAAATCAAAGAGTATTATTTCACTGTGATTAAAGAGAACAGGTTCACCCAAGACTTCCTTTTCATCCAGTAAGACCACAGAGAAATTCATTGTTAGCTTGAGTCAGATGTAATGTACTTCAAAATATCTTGTCCTTAAAAAATCTTACCCTAAATGCATAGTGCAGGTTTTAAAAATAACCTGAAAACTCAACCTCAGTCACTGAGTTTGGTTGTAGAAGGCATGTAATGGGATAGGGAACATCAAGGACAATCACAGCATCCTGGGCTCAAAGACTACAAATACTATAAATTGCTTGTCCTCAAGATCCAGTCTAATGGTTTCTTCATGTGTCTGTTTGTTTATATTCTGTGACATCTGAAAGGATTTTTAGCCCTGAAGACAGAAAGTAAACCTTATGTAGCCAGTGCTGACTGTCCTTTTCTAAGTTAAAATATCAACTAGCCTGGTGCTCCATAAAATTCAAAGAGCATGTGTTTAGCTGATACAACTGGCATCTTTGGTGTTCATCCTGGCCATGAACCATTATAAGTATTATGGCCAAAGGGCACTGGTTGTTGGCGTGACATTTGTGCTCTGTCATGCAATCACATCGTCTGGTAGGGCAGCTTCAGGGTGAGACCTCATACAAAGTGAACAATCTCTGTTCTTTGCTGTGAATTAAACAAATACCTCTAATATGCACTTGCTTAGTTTCAAGGTAGGTGTTTTAAGGTATTTCAATCTTGTGTATATGCATATGCCCTAATGTCAGATTCTGGTCCATGGCAGGTTTTTGCCTTTCTGATGATAAATTTTAGAAACAAGGATGTCTGTCCCCAGAGGGCTTTTATTATGAACTGTGCAGGCCTTCTCTGTGACTACGTTGGTCAAACTTCTGTGATACAACACCCTGTTTTTATTGATCATCTGGAGAGCATTATACCAGGTGGGGTTTTTCTATCCATGTAATTTCCTTTGATATACATTGTATAATATTTTAATTGTAGTTCATATATTGTAACTTTCTTAAGCTTTGATGTCATGCTGATTTTCCTTGATTTTAGTTTCAGATAATTTTTAAGGTTCTTGAGTTAAAAATGAAAACGTAAAGGCCATCTCCTGCATGCAGATCCCCAGAAAGCTAATCCCAGTGGCAAATTCCTTTGTAAGAATTTCTTGCAATATGATACACAGAAAAGTGATGCACCAGAGTAAAAGCCACAGAGTTTCTGTTCTTATCTAATAAATCCCCTAAGGAAAATCTAAGGAAAATTGGAGCCAGGCATGGCTATTCCTGCTTTGACTGTAACTTCAGGAACTCATCTCAACCTTATCAAGGCAGCTCCAATGGAAAGGGTAGCAGTCCAACTGCTGCTGCCTCTAAAAGTGATAGGAAATCAGTGGATAATTAGTGGGAATGTATAACATAATCAATTTGAGAAACTGGACTGCAGTGGGAGACAGTTTAGGCAGTATGAGGAGCTGAGAGGCCCGGGGAAAGGAGGACAGCTGAGTCCCACTGGTGCAAGATGTGCTGGTACCCACGTACACATGCCACTAGCTGTGGTTGGTTTACAATGAAAGAAAAATGCTTGCCTTTTCTTGTGTTTGAGAGCCTACAGACTGAACTTTAGTAGAGAAAGTGTTATTACTCAGTATTTTATAATTACAAATGTAAAATATGCAGCACGTATTATTTACATAAAAAGATAAAAGTAATCACTAATGAAAGTTAACACCACATGGAATTTAAAGAAAAAAGAAAAGAAAATCCCCAACGTGATTGCACAAAGATTTTAAAAACTCCCCAATGCTGGTAAACCGGCCGCTTCCTTTTCTCAATGGTTGTGTGTAGGTAGTTTATGGTATTTCGGCAATTCTGACCTTTGTTTGACTACATGACTCTGTGTCAATAAAACGAGAAGTCTAAACAAGCAAAGCAATCACTCTGTGTACAGCTAGTTAAAATTCATGGCCAGCAGAGAACAGATTGCCACAGGAAAGCCCTCAGCCTGTCCAGCTACTGGTGCCCTACCACCAGCAGAGCTCCTTTTATTGAAGCTTCTCTCCGTGGTTGCCTCCAATTCTTTTGCAAATCTTCCTCTCCCCTCACAAATTTATAGCCCATTGATGACTTTCTGTGGGTGGCTTGAAACATCTGGGTAGCAATCCTTCAGTTTATGTCCTGCGCCCTTCCGTTAAACAATGGCACGCAGGCGAAGCCCAGAAGGAAGAATGGAGCTGGTTAACATGGGTATTCATTACCCACCCTCAATCAGAGGGCGAGCGAAGGTGGTGGAGCTCAGGGCCTCACTGTGTCAGCCTCAGAAAAAAAGTTCCTGCGATTGTTACATCATGTTTCATTAGACTAATTTGGTTTAGGCAATGCTAATTTCCTCCTGGATGTCAGGCTTCTCGCTACCAGCTGCCACTGCTACAGAAGGCTCTGCAGTAGGTTCAGGCTGAGCTGGTTGAACTCGCATATCCGGGGCCATCGGCATGAGAGAGGGGCGAATGTCTCAAAAAAATACACACAACTCATTTACAGGAGTTTTACATTCAAATTAATGTGTTTTAATAGAGGAGGCAACCTTTCCCTGGAGTTTTGAGCACATTAAGTAGCTGCAATAAAGCTCCCTATTGAACTCTAAATTTACATATTTTATAAGAAATGTCTCTATTTCTAGGGATTTATCTGAAAATCTATGTCTTTTAGTAGAGACTTTTTTTGCTTTAGGATAATGTGACAGAAGGAAGAGTGAAAGGAACCATTTCCTACATTTTTCTAGATAGCATAAGCATGCTAGGGGATAAAATGAGAAGATTTACAGTTGCAATAAATATTCTTTGGGGTTTTTTTTTTGTGTTTTTCCTCCCCTTCTATACGGATATCTGAGGGTTTTAATGGCAAGCAAAGGAAGATACAGCATATTCTTCCCTTGTATTTATGTTGTTCAGTGTGTAACAGTGTTCCTAAGTGACATATGCTAAGTCAAAGTTATTTTATTGAGATCTGTTGGACTACACTGATGCTTGTTTGACTTCCTCATTGTTAGACCAGCAAAGTGCTGCATGTCATGTTCCTCACTGCAAACTGTGAATGCAAGAGGGGTCACAACTTACAGATTCTGGTGAATTCTGGGCAAAAATTTTGCTCCAGATCTAGACTAATGCTCCCATTTTAATAGGTCAAGATTAGTTACTTAGTTCTATAAATGATGTTGATGTTGTTGTCATTATGCTCTATTATACAGCATTAATTTTTGGAAATTTTGGTCAGACATAGAAACTCAAGCCTTTTTTTGAGAGTGAAAAATTGTCAAGCAGCTTATCAAAACATGCTCATGCAGATGGCTTCTCTGACACCTCTTTCCCACCATCCCCACCCCCACAAAAAAAAGCAGAACAGAAAAAAGCAACACCTCTCACTGTAATTTGGACTTTATCGTCCCCTGCTAAACTTTCTTCCTGGCTTAATAACACATCTACATCAGCATAATCTGCTTTGTACTGTTGTTCTGGGACAATAGATCTGTGACCTCAAAAGATGCCCTTCAGATCCACCCAAGTGGCAAAGCAGCGGTAGGATGACATACCAATCTGTTATTACCTGCAGAACAGTAAATATGTCAGGCGATGAGGCCGATTCACAGTTGGTATTGATGGGACATGAACTTGTGAGATAACACACAAACATATCTGACCTGTTAAGCTATAACTGTTTTTCCTCAGTGTGTGCTGAAGAACAATGATGGCTATTAGTTTATTTTTATGGAGAGAGGACTACTGGCAGCTGCTGTAAGTCTCTCCAGAGAGCCTTGGGACAAAAATGATTAACTGACTGAGACAGGAGTTTGAGCACACACACAGCTATGTGTCATTGCAGAGAAGATAGTGTATGTAATATTAGTTGGGATGGGGAACTGCCTCGGTATCGAGTATCAAGTACTTAGAGCAAATCATTAAGTACTCAGTTTACAGTGCAGGAAAACGCCTTTCTTTAGGAAAGAATGATCAGTTTAGAGTCATTCTCAGAACAGAAAAACTTGCTAAATTTACTGAGAAAATTGTTTGTCTGTCTCTAAAGAAAGTGTGCATACACAAATGTTAAGCCTTGCGTTGCTTATTGGAGAGTAGGATAAGATTATTATTGAGCAAAATATAAGTCATATTTGAGAACATGATAGAAATCCCAACTTTTAAAAATACTTTTTGTAGAAAAGTGTTTTCACACTTCAATATTGTCATTATTTTGTCAAAAAAAAAATACAAGCATTTAAATTAGAATAATGAACATCAATTTTCAGCCAAAACAACTCTTGTAAAAGCTTACTAGCAGTATATTTTTAGTGATAATTGTTTAATAAAAAATAATTTTCAAGGTGATTCATTTGTTTAGTAGCAGCTATAAATTATACACGAATGGATACATCTCTGAAAGGAAAGCAAAGGTGTATGTTTTAGTCCCTCATGGAAATCCTTCAGTAAATTCCTGTAGGATACATATTTCGTTGATTGATTGGCATCTGTCTACACTTAAAACAAAGGGAAAAACAAGGGGATAAGAATTCCCTGTGGCACATCCACTGAGGGCTGGGGAATTTCTTTCTTTTATCTATTGTGGGTGTAAACACTACATCTCACCCTTCCAAATGAAAGCTTTTGCTCCTGAAACTAGAGATACTTTACGCTTCTTGTCACATCCCAGCTCTCTGTGAAGAGAGGTCCTCTAAGGAACTTCTCCTTATCTTGTTTTACTTTGAAACCTGTTCAAAGGAAAGAAGAAAGATCCCACTTAACTGAGTTAGCCTGAGACTAGATCATTTGGTTTGCTTATGGAAAGGCTTCGCTTTAAAGATAAAAGCCTTAGAACGTATCAGATAATTTAAGTTAAACTTTTGTGTTGTATGTCTTACTGTCGGTCTGAGCACTTCCGTGGCTGTCTGCTCTAGCATGTGAGTACACCACAGTTACTCAATTTTGTCATTACAGCATCCCAGTGAGATAAGAAAATGTCTTTATTTTGTGCCTGGGGAACCAAATCACAGGGTAGGTGTAGAATCTTGCCTGAAGTCAAATGGAAGCTCTGGGGGAAGCTCTGTGGTTGATCCAGGGTACTAAAACTAGGCCTGGCGTCCCAGAGCAGTGCTGTCTCCACAAAAACAAGGTTTCTCTTACTTTTGTCAGCTGTGCTAACACCTGGTAAATGCCTTTTGTTGAGAATCACGTCCAAATCCTGCACAGACCTGAATCAGCAGCTGTGCTGATTAGGGAGTGGTACGGTATTTTAAGATACTACTGACACCATGCATGGGAACGTTTTTGTATGATATTGAGTGCTGTGCATTCTTTAATGACATGACTATGTATTAAGGACTTAGCCTTATGAATAAATTCCTTTAAAGTTCAGATTAAAAAAAAAGTGAACATGTTTTATCAGATTTTTGAGATAAGAATATGTAACGATTTCCCATGATTCATCTGATTCACCTACCTTAAATTGCAATAGTATGATGATTTTATCACTGAATTTGCACTGCTGCAGTACAACCATTCTGGGATTTAAGTGAAAGCATCTTCTCCAGTGATGACCCTCTTCTACCCAAAAAAGACTGCAATAATGTGATTCTGGACTAACTTTTCCTGTATGTTTAGCAAGAGCTAGTGAGAGCTAGGATTAATTCTTCAATGCTCCAGTTTTTTTTTTTTTTTCAGTCTAAATAGGACTTGGATATCACCTATGGCAATCCATTAATTCAGTTAAGATAAGGTATCTGAAGCAAGTTCTTTGTCTTCCCATGTCTGCTGCAGTTACCGGTAACAATGAGAAACAGAATGACAGGATTTGAACTGAGTTAAGTTACAGCAGAGCAACATCTGGTGCAGAAACTCATCCGTGCTCAGTTGTCTGTGTGAGTGACACTGGGAGGGAGAAGGTGCAGTCTATGTTCTCTCCTGGGCTACAGCTGGGGAGGTTACCATTAGGTCTCTGTACATAGTGACTGTGGCTATTGGTGATGTCTGTGCTTGCCGCAGTACTTACACTAAAGGTCTGTGCAGTGGAATACAGAAAATGTTACCCAAATGTGCAGGCACTTCCACAAAAGTGTCATGACATTGGAGGAAAGGCTTAGAAGCAAAATGAAGAACTGTTATTTCTGTCCCAGTTTGGGGAAAGATTTGAAATTGCAATAATCAGAAATGATCATGGAATTTGATAGGTGTAGCCTAAGTATAGTGATACTGGCTGAAGTGTGCCTATATTTATGCATATATACACTCATATGCATATATGTATACATAAACACATATGTGTTCAATTGTACTTTAATGTTTTTTTTCTTGGACTGTTCTTCCACACTTAGAAAAACAAATGTCAAATTGATAGAAGATCATATTCTCCTACACTGCCTTTGGAGTCTCATTCGGGTACCTAGATAAAAGTTATTTCAAATATGAGAATCATAAACCATCTTTTCCCACTGTTTTTTCTGTCGCAAGTACTTTGTTTCCATGTGCTAGGAGATACTCCACTTTTTTTGCCATCCAGCTTGTGGCAGTCATTAGCTCCTAGGCTGACAACGACAAGACCATTGTGAATTTTTTGTTTAATGAAAGATTGCTTTCCTAGGCTATTGGTCTAATATTAGACACTGGACTGAGAAGTCATCTTGTTTCTATCCTTGCCTGACTGCCTGGCAAATTTATTGATTTTAGGATTTCAGTGTCTAGTGTCTCATGCCTCACCTCCGATGGCTCCTGTGCATTTCCATAATCTCTCTGGGACAGTTTAGACGACACAAACTGTGTTTTCTAACATAGTTCTTAACATGGCTTTGTAAGAAATCCAGATACCCCACATGCAAAGCAGAGATGTTATGATCTTGCCTCAATGAGCTTTAACTTTTGATACTGTTATATTTACCTCTGTTGTCTCACTCAGATCCTTCAAAAGCACTGCTGGCTTTAGATAGTTTGTGGTTGCATTATCATCTCACTTAACACAATACTACCCAGATAAATGAACTTACCCACTACAGACAGTGAATACTTGTAACTGGTGGTACATAAGATTTAGCAAAATCAAATACTTTGAGTACAACAGCAAGACAGTGCAATAGTTCTGTGTACCCTCAGGCCTCAGTTCTGAATTACAGCATTTTTTCAGGTTACATATACAAGAGTGATTACATACTGAATTAACTCTGCTCTGACTGCCTGATTTTTGACAGTGTGGAGAAACTTGCAGTGATGTCAGTGAATGCAGGAGATTCTCATCATCTCTAAATATGGATATGCATATAGGGTCAAAATTATGGAAAGTTGGAAGGGAAGAGTTAGAAGGGAGTGTTACCTAGTACAAAAGCAAAGTGGCATGAGAATTCCTCCTGTGCAGCCATTAGATACCAGAACCTGTCGTGTAGTAGTGATTCATTGTGGGAAAGAATAAGAAAAATTGTGTGTATAAATCAGAATGTTAGCTGAATTGTGGCTCAACTTAAAGCCTTCACACTTCCATCTACTTTTTCCTCTATTCTACAGCTTCTTTTCCCAGTGAAATCTGCCTTTCCCCTTCATCTATGTGTTACTCAAGGCTTGCCTTCTTGGGTACTTTAAACACCCTTGATTATAGCTGGGGTTTTGACCTTTTGCTTTAGATTCTCTGTTACTATCAATGTCTTGCTTGGGAACATTACAGATACTCCGCTGCACTGGGCTGAGAAGTGCTGAACTCCTTTTATTAGAGGGCAGACTTCATTGCTCTGAAACAACCAAAGGTCATATGGTAAGGTAGCCACTATAAAAAACCCACCACAAAACAAAACAAAACAAAACAACTTAAAAATGGGGCAAAATAAACAGCATATCTTCACATAGTGCCTGACACCCAGCTGTCTTTGCCTCTGCAGATGAACTTGGCAGAATGCCTGAGCTATGATTACCAAAAAGATTCTTTTAACTTTTCTTAAGTTAAATGAACTAACTACTGAAAGAAAATTGTTCACTTGTTATAGAACAACATCAGAATGTTAAAGGGGGTAATATCATGATAAAGAAATACAGACTTTTTTTTTCTTTATGTCTTATTAGACTTCAGTGACTTTAAGGTTAGCCTAGGGATGGTTTTTTTGATGGGACGAGCAAGCAAGTCTGAGAAAGACTGAAAGCTCTCTGGAGATGGGAGAGTATTTTCTGTCTTTTACCAGTGATTTTTAGCAAAGGACAAACTAATGAATGTGTAAGCATGCAACCATGACAACAGTACAAGAAGAAAAAGCCTCATTACCCACAAAATTGCTGAAATTACTGTTCTCATAGGTTTCCACTGAAGAGATGCTGTTTTCTCTAGACTGAGTTTCTGTTATTTGTCTGGACTCTGGACTTTTTATAACTTTTATTCACTTTTCATCAATTTAATAAATACAAACCCAAGCAGCCATGCCTATCCTGAAACTCAAAGATGTGACTGCAAGCCATAGAAACCTAGTTGTGAAAATTGAGTTGTGTAGTTGCTAAGTCTGGGTTTTGGCAGCATCTGCAAAACTTACTCAGGATGTTGTGCCAGCCTGGGAACCATGCTGATGTTGGTCCATCTTTGTCACTCATCAACTTAGCTTGTTTACAGCTGTTTCAGGTAAGACTGCATGAATTGTGACATCATCTTTGAGTTGCATTATAGGTATGTACTTTACCCCAAGTTCTGCCTGTTCAGTAGGCACTTCCTGTTAGTACGTATATCACCTTCAGTACTGAAGGTAGCCTCCAAATTTTTGAAAATAGTCCATGCCTTAGGGGGCTATCTGCATGTCTGAAGTCCTTACATACAGAAGGAACCAAAGTAAATTTTCATCTCCTTCTGCAAGATAAAGGGCAATTGTGGGTTGATGATATTTTATCTGTGCAGTTTTACACTTAGTCAAATCTTTTCCAGAGTAGCTGCTGGTTTAGCCTGCTAGAGAGGAGTACATGGCATGGTCTTTCTGAAGATCCCAATTTTGCAGATCCTGTTTTGTTCCTCTGCCATCATAGAATAGACGAAGTTCAGTGATATGGTTTCTAACTCAGGACAGAATCACAGCAGTGTTAAAGGGACTCTGGATCACAGAAGTGAAATGACTTGTTCAAAATGACATAACCAGGAAAGACCTATGGATGAGACAGAACAGAGAAGATTGCTTTGGCACTTTGTTTGCCCTTTATTGCTTGTGGAAAGTTCTATGAGAAGACATTTCAGAGAAAATCTGTCTTCTGCCTTTTTTTTTTTCCTTGCCTGTTTGTCTTTCCTCTCTGTCTCCACTCACTCTCCATGTTCTCATTAAGCTGCACTGATCCTATCAGACTTTGGCATACCTTGAGCCCATTCTTATCTAGTAAATCTTAGGCTGCATGTATGCTACATCTGTGAGCTGAATTAAGCATGTCATCTTTCAGATCATAATTTAAAACCTTAAATAAAACTCAGTGTAACAGTCATACCTGCAGCAAACCACTGTCCAGGTCTCTACAGGCTAACCCATTGTCATTTATCATTAGTTTTTTTTAACTGTACTTGCTTTCCCCTCATTTCTATCACAAAAATTCTACAGTTCAGGCATTAGCTGTCAATAATTAGAGTTAAGAGATTTAACTCATTGCTGATCAGCTCAGTACCTTCATGACCTTCCTGAAAATGGTTCCCGAAATAAAAGGTTGAGAGTTGTACAATAATAAGGTCATAAGATACAGGACAACAATACAAGGGGGAGAAGAACAATAGCAAGGACAGCTGGGAGAGCTTAAATAGTAAAAGTTTGCTTGAGAGAATAACATCAGTGGTAATGACTTCAAGAGGAAACAGGAACAGTTATGAGAAGAGGAAAAGTAGATCATTAGAAGAAAAAGCAAGTGTTGGGAAAGACTGGAAAGACTCCAGTATCACATTCAATTAAACCTGTATTACACACCTAGTCAAGACACCTCTTCAGAGGTTAAAAAGAAAAGAAAATTGGTTGGATATCTGTATTTAGCAGCTGTCATTTTATTCAGTTAAAATAAAACACAAAAAGAAGGACACAGAAAATCTCTTGTATTACTTGTTTGCCTTATAAGTTCTGAACTACAGAGGTCCAATAGATCTCAAATAGAAGAATACTACTGTATGTTACCACAGGCCTGTGCTGGGGATGTGATTGCTTAATATAGATAATCTAATATTGTGAACTGCATTAAAGATATCTTGGGATAGTCATTTAAGGAGAAGTTTGTGTAATAGCATTTGTCACTGTATTCTGCTATATTAAAGAAGAGGCATATTTTGAATTATTAAGCTATAGTTCTCTCTTGAGATATAAATCAGCTAAAGTTTCAGTTCAAATAAATCTTCTCCAAAACCTCTAAGGGCTTCTCTCTTCCTCCCATACTCCTCCCAATTCAATTGCATTCTTGATTACCCTCCAAAATCTATTAATTTATGCTGATTGTTAAATATCCTCTCCCCATTTCCACTAACTACATCATTATCAGCCTTACCGCAGCAGGACCATTTATCCTGTCCTTTACTGTGCTCTCATATTACAATCCCTCCTCTCCTCTGACCACTGACCTTCACCTTCTCCACTGACTCCAGTGTCTTTTCTACTGTCAAAAGCTCCTTCCCTGTTTATTTCTACCTGATCTAGTTTTGACTAAACCTCTGCTAGATGTCAGGTGAAGAACAGTGAACCTGAAAATTTTGTGTTAGTGAATCTTTAGAAGTTCTTGAATTCTCCTAAATTGTATTTTGCAGTGATGATACGGATTGGAAACAGTGAGAAAGATTGTATTTTTTTTATATTTTAAATTTTGTATACTATTTTGATAGAATTTGGAATAAAAAATGTTAAGATGGGAAAACACAGGAAAACATGAATTTTCTAAGGTAAAGAAGTGAAAACAGAAGGACTTTAATTTAATTGAATAAATTTTTGTTATTTTATCTTTTTTATTTTTACATCTTTTGTCTTCTTTCTCTGTGTCCTCTCAGTTTTCCCACACATTTTTCTTCCCTGACCAAAAAAAAAAAAAAAGAATGAAGTGATGTATCACGATTTGATAGGTTGCAAGGCTGGGAATCCAGACCTTATCAGGTTGCAAGAGCATTGAGCTACTCCCAGAACTGAACAAGAGAGTTTTTCCTACCATGCAGTTACAACAAAGGAGTTTTGGGAGACCTTTGTGGTATGTGATGATCAACTTTGTCTTCCAAATAACTGTCTGAAGCTTTAAGCATTCTTGAAAATTTAAGGATGGGTTTGGTTACGAATAAAATGTAGAACAGGTGTTGGGTTTTTCTCTATTTCCTTTTTCTTTGTCTCTGGAAAGAAAACAGGGGAGCAACTTAAATTTGTCTGTACGCAGGGCAGCACAGAATCACCACAAACCCCTATACCAGCAGGATGTGCAACAGGCCGGCAGGAACAAGCAAGGTGCGGTGTCCTCCCAAGCTCTCAGGGCTGGAGTGGGGAGCTGGATGGTGCAGGAAAGCATGGGAAGCAGTTGTGTCCACACTCATAATGAGAATGGAAAAGAAAGAGCTTTTCTCAACCCTTTCACCTGAATAGGAACTGGTAACAGTTTTGCTTTATATTTTTAGGTTCTTACCAGTGCATGAGTCGCTTTGCTCCCTTGTTCTGCTTAAATCAAGAAACCAGGCAAAGGTCACCAGTTTTATGAACTGTATCATGCTAAGAAGGCAGGCCTTTTAGGTGAAAAAAAAAAAAGATCGAAAGTGAACAGGTGAAAATAATCAAGATTTAAATCCTCTCTTAATGTGGTAAATCCTGTGGGTCAAGCTAGTGCAGCACTGAAATGGGCAGGCGTGGAAGCTCACATTTCCCTAGGGTGTGACTAATGCAACTCTAAAACAACACACATAATCCCAAAGTATTAAAGCACTCATAAAAGAACACTTCTCTCAAGCATATGAATATTGTGTGAAGTGTGTGTCTGCTTTATGGGATGTTGTTTCTTAGTCAGACTGCCTCAGCGTGGAATATCCTGCTGCTAATGCACCTCTCTCTTTCTTTTTCTGTTTTGCAGTGGAAGCTCACTGAACTTAGTGGATTATCCCCTGGCATTTCTAGATGTATGGGACAATATTTTATTCAGCTGGTTTTTCCCTTGGCAATAATGACAAAGGCTGTCTATTGCTCCTTATTTAAGGCTATCTAAGTGCTTACACCTAAGCAATGTATTGCACAATAAAAAAGTTTGTTACAGGAACTTGTGGTACTTTTCTGTCTCTAGATAGGTAGACACTATTTAATTGCCATGATATTTCACAACATCTTGTAATTACCAGACAGATTTGCCTCTGACCTCTGCCACTGATGTTCTAGGTTTTTCTTTCAGGTACACTGGAGCAGTGTCTTTGAATTAAACAGAATTGTCAGTGTGTACACTAAATACAAACAGCAGTCCTTCATGTTTGAACTAAAAAAGAGAGCACAGGTTGGTGGGAATTTTGTGTATCAAGAAAAAAAAATAAAACAAAGCCTGAGCTTGCTGTATAAAATTCCACTTCAAAAAAGAAAACCCAGAAAGTGAGTAGTTTGTTACAATCAAGCGGAAAGTCGACAGAGACTCTTGAACTTTTCCTGTTTTTGTTGTGTCTAATGTCCAGCAATTGGTTGAGACTAATAGCCAGTTTCTCAGGGTTACATTAATACTTCAAAGAATTTGACCAAGCCACAACTGAAAAATTATTTTTCCTTTTGAAAATGTTGATGGCAAGTTTGATTAAAACCTTTTATTCTTCATAAACAACTTCTGCAGTTAAAAAACCCTTTTATTGTAGACTTGTTTAATTTATTCAAGTTTCATCTCATCCATTTGCTTAGTGAAACCATTTCTTTGCAAAGTTTTGGTAGAAAAGGGAGTCTGAGATTCTTAAGTGCAAATAAATATCTGTGGCATTAAAACCTTTATATATACTTAAGAACAAACTATTATTTTGAGCTGAACATTTACAAGATATTTAAAGGAAGGCAAGGTTCTTCTGCCTTGGTCTATAACGTTTCTGTGGAACTACTGGAGTTGGAGATTATTCTTACATAATGAATGAAAGATGATTTACTACTCCTAGCATAAGGTCTTCTCTGGGGAAGACTGGGATTTTTAGCCCTGACTCCGGATTTCCTTATTTATACTGTAACTCCTAACTGCCTTAATATGTGAATATGAGACTCCAATACTCATCAAGGCATTAAGTTCTGTCTTCTGAGAGATTTTAGCAGCTGAAATGTGGACTGTGATAGAAATGATTTTGAAAAATGCTTGTAAAATTAAATAACGCAGTACTAAATCATCTTACTTCTTATCATTCGCACTATTCTAAAAGTGCAGGAAGAAAGAATACCACCTGATCTTCTTAGCAGGGAACTTATCTGCCATATAGAGTTTTCCAGCAAGCACAGTTTGCCTCTCATCAATTGTTTTTCTCCATACCTGCAGGTTTCATGTTAAATGACTTGTCTGCCTGCACCACTCAAATGGGGTTGCTCCAAGTTCATACAGGTGGCCCTGCACTCCCTAACTGCTCATCCCCTCCTCTACACCTTCCTTTCTTTATTGAAGAGCATTAGGAACACGCCTAGATGAAAACCAGTACAGCTGAAAGAAAGAAAGAAAAAAAAGGTTAATGTAACCTGGGACTTACTGTGTGTCTGAATATACCACAAGGAAGAAAACAGCATGGGAGTTAGAAGTGGTGACTGTAGTGATGGGGAGACCACCTTATTCGGTGGAAATGCTGGCTGGAAATGATA
Source organism: Pterocles gutturalis (assembly GCF_000699245.1). NCBI lineage: Eukaryota > Metazoa > Chordata > Aves > Pterocliformes > Pteroclidae > Pterocles > Pterocles gutturalis. The sequence continues at coordinate 31,750 of NW_010107598.1, read as the reverse complement.
GTTGAGTCACAATGTAGCTTTATTCTGAGTTGGCTGTCCTCCAACAGCCACTGCAAATCTAGTACAATAAAGCTCTATATCAACATATGCTAGCTAGTTTAACAGAACTGTGTTCATAGGTCCACTCCTGATCTAGGCAAACTTAAACAGTATGTGACCCGCTAGTGCACAGGGCTGGTACAGGTGGGTTTGCAGCCTCAGGCTTTTTTTTTGTAGCCAGTGTGCTCAGAGATCAGGAGCTACAACCGTCTGTCTGGCAGTGACCTCTGTCTCACTGCATGCACTGGACATCAGATGAGTTAAGCATCCAGCCTCCGGTGGTGTCTAGGCATCTCATGCTGTTGCTCTACAGCCCCAATGATTCAGATAACGTGTTAATAGCACCTGATACACAGATTCAATACAGAACATAGATATTCTAGTTCAGTTAGCATATGCAAATATTGGTCACAAAATAGTTTCTCTGAAAGGTTGTTTGGATTTCATTCCTAAAGCACAAGGGCAAAACATGTTCATACTGAAATAATATATAGCTGTTTAAAATTTAAACTAAAAAAAAAGCTAGATGCTAATTCCTTTTTTTTAAGATCTTGTCAAATAATTATTGCAGTTATAGACCATGAAGAAGAAATACAAAATCAAAGTATGAACATCCATCTAACAATAGAGCTGACAGAATGATTAGTTTATGAAGTCTTCCTGACCTTTCTAGACATACCATTTACTCTGCTTAGTTTTCTTTCTCATTCTTGTGTCATTACACACTTTCTGCAATACTGGGAAAAAAAAGCCTAGCTTTTCTGAAAAATAAACACTTTGGATGCCTCATACCTTACAAAATGGACGTAAATATTATGTCCAGTGGCAAATAGCTTTGGGGTATTTAAATCACATATGCTGCTTGAATTTAAATACATTCTGGTGATCTAGCACTCTGCTGACCTCTGGATAGAAAATACCTCTGTCTGAATGCACCTTATTCCCAATATTGTGAACAATCAAGTTGCTGTTTCTTACAATTTTGCCTTCACCATGTTGCTCTACTTTGATTTCCTCCTATTTTTCACCCTGACATGCACACACACTAATGGTTGTTAATATCCTTTCTAGAGTCCGAGTCCTGGTTACATTGCTCTTCAGGTAATAGCTAGGAGTAGGCAGGCATGGGACCATAAAAATACAATCTTTAATCTTAAGGACTTCCTGTTCAGGGAGGACTAAGTGCAGACCAAATGGCACCAAGCAAACAATGTGACCTGCACTGACTTTTAACATGAATAAACAAGTCTGATTAAGAGTTATTCACTGCCTGATATTCTCAGCAATTCTGAAAGAAAAATACTAGCTCTGCTGAAACTGAAATTTTGGTTGTTTCCACTAGAATCAAATAAGCCCTGTTCACTGGAGAACTGAAGTGTTGGATTTCCTTTCCTCAGTTAAAGAAACAGAATAATACCTTCCCACTCCCTAACACTTGCACCTCATGATCTCTCTCTCTCTTTCACAGTTACAGACACACAACTAGCAGTATGTTACTTTCTGTCTCTATTGTTAGATTTACTCAGAACCAGAGTACTGCAGTAGCCACCTTGGGAAGATCCTCCTTTTGAAGCTTCTCCTCTCTGGGTTCCATTTGTAGAACTGGATTTTTAGGCTTAAAGCCAAATGTTTTCTAGTTGCTGAACTTTACCGCACATAATACTAGGCGTTTTGTTTGGAAATTGGATGAAGTCAAGTCAGCTCTGGTTCCCAATGCTCTATTGAGATGATGAGCACCAGGCTTTATGCCAAGGGAAAGCTGGTCTGAGTAGCACAAGGAGAAATCTCTACTTTCTTCCTGAATAATGTGCAGGCTATCATTTTTGCTATTAAAAATATAAATTCTAGCTCTATGCCTATTGCGTATTCAGTGCTTTTTTTGTTTCTAGCATTGCAAAGAAGGAATTAAAAAGTGGGCAAAGCTTTATCACGACACAGAAGTCATGCCTTATGGACAGTTAAACATAGATAGGTACAATGGTCAAAAATGAATCTTACCCCATAGTGTAATTTTGTAGAGCTGTAATTTTTTCCCAGTCAATTGTTGGTTAGCCCATTAGTTAAGACATTAATTTGCTCAGTATTAGGTTAAAACATTCAGATATGGTTTTGTTATTCACATTGTCTGTGATGCAGGATTTTGTATTTGATGTAAACATTCTCTTCCCTTTTTAGCTAAAGTCTCTCCTGACAATGTAACATATCACCAAAAGAAGGTGTAGCTATGTTTTTTGATACAGATTGTTCAGATCCACCTTCCCATTTTTACTGTAAATTACAGGGTTTGTCAGTTCAAAGCTTGGACTAGAGAATTTCTGACATTCCCCTGTGCAAGAGTCATGACAACTTTGTTCCTCTAGCTATCTTGCCATCTCTCAGGCTGTAAAATAACTAACAAAGATGAACCATTTTGGCACTTACTTTCCTGCTCGTAATGGATTTTGTTCAAAAATAAAATCAACTGGTTTTCAGTAGAGAAAAACCCCAAAACCAACAAACCCACCTGAGAAAGTGAACAGTAAACTTCTCATAACTAAAGTTAGGTGACATTACGGCTGCTACAGTATTTAACAATCTGTAGGTGTACGGCAGGTATGATTTTGGTCATTCAGGGCCGCACGCACACCTTTGAATGTGCAACTGGATTCACAGTTGCTTTAAATTCTTTTGCCTTTTATGGGACTAAATTGAACCTAGGTCTCCACATAAATATTTTCCCAAATCTCTCTGCTCTCAGCCACCCGACTGTAGAGAATTGAGCTCTATATTTTTCAGAAATTTTGTTTTCTATTTTTTAAAAGTAATTTGAAAGTCCTAAACCTGAATACTCTTAGGTAAATACACAGTCCATATGTACTCTGGTATTAGTGGAAATAGATATAGTTTCATGGACTTAAGTAGAATCTGTGATTTTGCCTTTCACAGGTTTTAAATATTCTCAGGTTTTCTTGATGCTTTTAGATCTGATTAATATCTCAGAGAGGTGGAAGGATGTTAGCAGAGAAAAGGATGAGAAGTGCTTAACTTAGCTTTCAAAATTAGGCTCCCATCGCTGTTATTTAAGCTATTTTTCTCTGTCTGTTTAATGTTAGACAAAACCAGCTTCTTACTAAAATAGACTGTCCTTGTTCAAGTGTCCCCTGATACACTGAAAGCAGCTTCCTCTCAATTTGGGAAAGCCAAGACTACACTTATCAGAAAAGAGTAAGGCTGTGTGTTTTCCTGTCGTGGTGTGTTTTTTTTTTTTAATTTTCTTTCTTTCTTTATATAGATAGCTTGCTGTAAACAAGAGGTAACTGTAATGCCTCTGATCTGGGAGCAGGTATTCACAGAGCAGAAAAGATTTGTTCAAACTTAACAAGATGCACAGTAGTTTTAAGACTTTGAAATGAACTCAGTGGATGAGTTTTATTTCATGTAACCAGAAGAAATCTCTCCCATGCAAACCACTGTCCTGATACTTTAGAGAAACAGGAAGCAATTTTCACAGCTCATTCACGCAACCAATGAAATGTGAAATAGGTTCCATGGTTAGGTGAGAATATTGGATGTTCTCTCTATCTCTGGGTAAGGCAATCTTATTCCCAGGGCATTAGGGTAAGCAGATAAACAGAGAAAAAAAATATTTATTAAGACCAATGTTACTCTCTGAATGATAAAGGGAAAATGAAGGACTACCTAATGCTCTATATTCTTATTTACATTCAAGAAGTGCTACAGAACATCTGTATTGCTGAACAGAAAAAATAATTGTTTTGTTTCATCCCAACTCTGACAAAGTAGTCTGATGTGAAATCAGTGGATATGGATATAGCACAGTAGATTATAACAGTTGTCACCTTCTGTATAGGAGAGGCTATCAAAAGACTATAAACCTTCATGCAAAAGCAGAGATTATTGTCAATGTTACTACAATAAATAAACAAGTTTTAAGGTGGAAAATTACATTTCCTCATCAGAATTTCATTGGTTTAAATGAGGCAATCTGAACCATGTAAATGCATAGAATGATCAGAGGATGGAGGGTAATTAAATTTTTAAAATAGTCTCATCCTCACCACCCGCTCCTCCCCTCGGCCCTTATAGTCAATTTGATTGACACTTAATAGTTAAGCCAGTCCATTTGTTTCTTAAGAGTGAAGTTCCCACAGCAAAAAAAATACGACACAATAGTCTGTGCTGGAGTCTTGTGGGCAAGTGCAGCGAGCATGGAGAAGCTCTGATGAGTCTATTGAAAAAGCAGCTGTTTCTGCCTTCACTTCTGACCTGGTAGTGCACTCCAGTGTAGCTGTGTTCAAAACCCTTTCGCTCTTTACTCAGTGCTGCTTGCCATTCAGTGGGACAGAAGCAAGATCCTTACATTGGTTTTAAACTACTTCAAGAAGCAGATGCTGCAATTACCTTTAAAAGCAATAGCTAGATGGACCCTGAATGGTGGCCTGTTTTTATTATTGCTGTCGGTCCAGGGAGCACTTTTATTGCTGGCAATCAGTGTTAGATCTTCAATAGTGGTTGATCATTTTTTCTTCAGGCTTTTGTGTGTCCATATGGCCATGTGTGGGGAATGCAAAGAAGAATAAGTTTTACTACTGGATTAGCAGTTTTTGTCTTGCCTTTTAATTTTACATTATGGCCCATGGTGTGCATACCAGAAAACAAGGGAGCAATATGATTAAATCATAAATCATAGCCAAATTGAAGGAATGCCTCAACCAAATACTACATCTCCAGACTCAAAATTATTATAATGGTAATTATAGATGGTCTATATAGTTGCTGACACAGATGGCTTGGGAAATAATATATACTTACCAAAGTATAAAATGTTCCCAAAGAGTTACACTAAGGGTGGTGCAGGTTTCTTCACTTGTTGAATTTGTAATATACAATTGGTAGAGCTCAAAATGATAGAGTTAGAAAAGTAGGACAGGTACTAATAAGTGTACAACCTCTTTCCTGTAGCAATATAACTATTACAAGCTTTTGGGTTGTTTATTTGCTGAAGTTGCAGTATACTCATCTTAAGTGATAATTTCTTTTCAAAGTCTTCATAGATGAAGAACTGCCATGCTCATGACCCATAGGTTCTTAGATTCAAATATTTTGACTGTTTGTTAGTTTTGAAAGTGGCAGTGAGCAACTAAGGAATGAAAGATTCAGGACTACTGATACTAAGTACATAATAAATTCTGTGGCAATTGAGATCCATGTCATTTCATTAATTTAAGTGATATTTCTCATATATACCAAAGGCTGGGTGTGCTGTACTGTAATTAGCTCTGTCAATACTCATTGATAAGAACTATGATATATCTTTTTTATTTTAATAGAAATGTTAACGAGGGTTTTAAAGAATTTTTATGTAAAAGACATTTGGGGTTATTTTGGGTATTATGCGAGGTTTACCAGCTAAAAGAATTTGAGTGGTGTATTTTTAATCAATGCCCAAACATCTTTTTTATTCCTCCAAAATTCCTGAAACAAAATTACCCACTCCCAAACTAAATTGTCTCTGAGTTCCGTTCTGTGACTGATCTCACAAACTGCAACTCATAAAATACCTACTCTGAAGAACTGAACATCATCCCAATTTTATTGCTTTCCTTATTCACACTCAGCTGCAGTCTAAAATAAGTGACATATGCTGTAGCAGTGATGAGGAAGCAGCAGCTAGATGTTAATAATGTCCTATTTATCAGTGTTGAAACAATGACAAATGGTTATTTGTGGAAACATATTACATTGCGGATGTTCAAACTGACCATAGGTGTAGCATTATCTTGAGTTACCTGTGACTGTGGAAGAGGTCTATCTATAAACAGAAAAACATCTTTTGCTTTCAGGAAATAATGTTGGGAATGAACTTCTCAGAAAATAATTTACTGAGGAACCGATGGGATGTCCACAGTTACATAGCATAGCTTTCTATATGCTACCCAAATTGCAGGTAACTTTACTCCTTCAGAAGTACTGCTCCTTGAACTGAAATCTTCAGATCAGCCTAGTGTGGTGAAACAGTGGTGTAAGAAGTTACTGGGACCAAGCTGTGAAGATTCAGAGGTTGCAAAGCTGTTGGAGGAAAAAAACTTTTGGGGTATCCTTTTCCATGCAGAGGTATAACATGCACTTGTGGCTGCATTGAAGTGTCTTTACCAATAACCCATAGTTGCAAGATGTTAAAATACAATAGTTGATTTGCAGTGTGGGAAAAGACTAATTTGATAGTGCTTCACATATTGCACATATTTAAAGAGACTGAACCAGAGACACCAGTCTGTGCTCTTCCCTCCATGTTGTCCAAATCCAAATATGATGTAGAAATTTAGGACAATGATGGCTCTTTTGCACATCTTTGAATTACATGTGTCACAGGGATGTTGAGTCCAGGGGACTAAGCTAATCTGAAATAAATCTCGAGTAGATGGAGGGTCCTCAGCAACAATGGTTTTGATCTACTGATCTGTTTTTAATGCACCAAATTTCTTACTGAGAGGGACACCTTTAATCAACATTAAATCAACATTAAATTTGTAGTGTTAATCCTTCATGTAGTGGGGTCACTGAAATAAAATGTGAGGAGGGAGGGAACATTACCTGGGGTTTTAATGGCTTGGTGCTGAAGTAGTTCCTTTGAGTTTCTGGGAGTTAGATTTTCCAAGTCTTTTTCACCTGTAACTTACAACCAGTTTCCCACCTTTTGCATTTTTCAGAAGCTGATGCCAAGAGGTAAACTTTTTTTGGTTTGATGTGTAAGTTACTCTGTCTTCTAGAGAAAGACTGGACTTGGGCCCTGAGTCTACATAACTATTTGTAAAGGAAAGGAGGTTGGAAGTAGATACAAACTTGTATTATAATTTATCTACAATGAAATAAAGAAGAATAAATTATTAATAAAACATAATTTTCAGTGTTTTGAAAATCAGGATCCTGTTGATTGGCTGATAGATATACGTGACGACCAATTGTTTTTCTTGAAGCTGGGTTTGTTTAACCAGCTAGAGGTCTGGTCTGTGTTTTTTTGTATTGCGGTAATGTCTGTCAGCTCAAGGCAGTGCCAGTTGTCTGAGAAAAGCACAAAACAATTGGTTGTATAATGTCCCTGCCTTAAAAATCTGTACATCTAGATAAGCAAGAATGATTTAAAAAATACAAAAAACAAGCATCTGGATTTTACACCCACTAGAGTACAGATTGTGGCTTTGCTGAGAAACTGAAATTCCCATCATAAAAAGGTAATTTTGGAAACTAATCAGATTTTTTTTTTTTCTTGGAGGTTGCTCTCAATGGCATATTAATTTCTCTGTAACATGCAGAAAATACATTGGCAAGATGACACTTTCCTCTCCTGTGGAGTTTGACTGACAGGGCGCTGCCAAAGAGGGAAAATTATTTTCAAAGTCTGACTCAAGAAAAACCATTTCTTGTGCTCTCACTGGAGTTTTGTTGCTTCAGGTGTTACAGGAAAAACAAATCAACTCAACTGCTCTGGTTCTTAATAAGAGTATTATTAAGATCCCCAAGCCTAGCTGATACTGCTCTTCCAAACAGACCGAGGAACTCCATTAATTTATTGATGCACTCTCCATGAAGGGATTATGTTTCACTTTGTTTGAAGGACCTGAGAGCCCTTATTATTTTTGTTTGCAGAAACACTGTGGAGCACATGAAAGAGACACAGAGAAAAAAACCCTTTTTTTTTGGTGGGGGGAGAATGGCTGGCAGTTGATTGCCTCTTTTTTTTTTTTCCCTTTTCCATTTGAAAAAGCTTCTTGGATGATTGATTTCTGATTTAGATTACCACATCCTCCCTGTTGTTCCCTGTTCTGTTTACTGAAATTTTCTAGCTGCCTTGTTCAGCTGACATTCAGGATATTGATAAGGTTAAAGATAATGACTGAGTTGCTTTAGTGGCCAGGTAGAACTCCGAGTCCAGCTTATTTTGAAAAACTCTTTCCATCCAGTAAAGGCAAAGATTTACCTAGGATTATAAGAAAGAAAAACAAACACAAGGGCAAGAAAAAAAACCCAACTCTCAGATTCCCTTTCCCTGTAGCTGTCATAAGTCCTTGTGCAAAAATACTTACTACGGAAAGTAAAAGTAGCACTTGGTGGGAAGACTGTGTTTTTTTATGAGATATCCTGTGCACGGAGCAGAAAACCCACAAGCCAGCCATTATATTTGCCTCTGCAAGCAGAGATGCAGCTCCTGGGAGGCTGGAAGTCTGGACCGCAACTGTGCCCAGGCCATGCAGCTCTGGGGAGGCTGCTCAGGTGCACGATCTTCTTGGCATCCAAATACTGTGGGAAATCCGTGGGAAAGAGGTGAAGAAAGGCTCATAGGGGGCTTATGGGATCTGAGAGAACACAGTAATTCTCCAGGTTGGGCCCACTGTTCTTTCAGCAAGCCTAGTTGGCTTACTAAGCCTGAAAAAATTGTCTATTCCACATCTGTGTATGCATGTACCAGGTTTTTCACCCCGTTTTGAAAGTAACTGAATAGAATATTTACGGCCTAATCCCTTTCTCTGCAGTTAAGGCTTGAAAAGTCCCAACTAGGGTCACAATTTATTTGGGATTGTCAGAAAACCATTATAATAAGGAGAATGTTTTTCACACTAGTATTGCTGAAGTACAGTAGTTTGACTTATCTTCCTTATAAGTAGTTTAGATTGTAGTTGCTCTTGTGCTTTCACTTATCCTGCCATCTTTCTCAGCGTGAGTCAGCCCTGCCTGGACAAACAGTTAACGACAGCTGAGCAGGATTTAGTGTAACTGGAGAAAGGCATGTGCAGCACAAGAAATTATAACCTTTTCACTATTCCACCTCTATGTCTGGCATAAAGGGGAATTTACATTTTTGCTGCATGCCAACAAACACTACAGGCTGCTGACAACTGAGGAAGGCCAGGATGCTCCTGCATCCTGGTCGTATGTCCCCTTCAAGTGCACCCACTAGCTGCAGTCGGCCGTGGATACCTCTGTGGGTACTTCCATGCTTGCTTTATTTACGGTGTAATTTACCTCTGCCTGCAACGCAATCTGCAAGCATGTTATAGATTTACACAGTAAAGCAGATTCTTATACTTTGATAAGTAAAGGAGATATTAATTTCATCAGTTATACTAGATCCCCTGAAAAAGTGAGGTGTCGTGTAAAATTTGCAGTCTCTGCCACATATCTCTAATGACATATAAAACCAGAAAGAAATAAATTTTATTTCCCAGGGAGGTTGCAGTAACTTGGCACAATTTCTAAGACTTCAGTGAAAAATAAAAACACTTTTGTTTTTTGTGTATGCCACTTTATTAATAGTGCAAAATGTAAGCCATTAAAATATTACTCAGCTTACTAAAACACGGGGCCTGATTTTTCATTTATTTGCTGTACCTTTTTATGGACATAGTTTCATAGATTTTGATAGCTTTCTTCTGGATTTACAGTATGTAATATAGTATAGGGTCATGACTTTTACTGTAAAGAGTATATTTGCATTTAAAGGAAGTCTTTACAGACAGCTATTAAGCTAAAGGTTATAGAAAAAAAAACACAGTGAGTGTTGCTTAAGCTATAATAGGACCACAGTAAAGTGGAAGAGGAAAGATATTTTTAGGCTCTGAACTGCTGGCTTTCTTCCTGTGTCATGATTCCTGCTTTTGCTCAGACCTGATGTTTTAGATTGTCTGACAAAGAGTTTAGACTTTTTTCTTCATTCCCATTTTTAAAGTTTTCTGCAAGATAAGGTCAACTTACTCCTGCAGTTATCTATTTTGATAGCAACATTGAGAAAAACAGTAAGATATGGGAACATTATAACCTATCTGAGATTTCTGAGGATTCTCATAAACATAAATTTGTTCTGCTTTCTGCTTTATACGTGGTGCAAATGTGTGACACCACCCCCCAGTTTGGAAATAGTAGAGGTAGTTCTTGTGTCTCTAAAAGATAATATTTTTATTATTAACAGTAGCAATAATAATAACAGTAGTAGTAGCAGTAGTAGTAGTAGTAGCAGTAGTAATAGTAGTAGTAGTAGTAATAAATAACAGAGACAAAGTTTCTGCATTTCAGTTCAGGTGCTGCAGTGCTGAGTTTCCCTAGTAATATATTGAAAGTTTCCAAATTCTTATTGACTCCTAATGGAATTTAAGGCACTTAAGAAAGCTCTGTCCTTTATATCTTTAAAGGTCATTGTAGAGTGATACTGATTCAGAAGTGCTAACATTCTGCTCCAGATCTTTTGTTCTTGATGGCAGCAAAAATGTCAGGGAGACCTGCGTAAAATTACAGAAAAAAAAAAAAAGTTTTAAAAATAATATATGAAGTAGAGAATGTCTTTTATGTGAACACTATAATGAAAAATATCAACTTTCTCAGCTAGATGTATGGATCAATCTCCTCTTCAAAGCTGTGAAAAACATCTTAGCTTCTCTCGTATCAACAGTATGAGGCTGATATACACCAGCTGAGAATCTCTCCTGAAAGGCAAAAAAAACCAACCCACTGCAAAACTGAGTTTTCCAAGGAACAATGTTTAATAGCCTATTGTTTAAAGACAAAACCCTTTGTTTGACTCATATTCTGACTTTTGATAGATAATATGCTGTGCAAATTAACTTCCATATTGATAAGCACTTAAAAGGAGGTTCTCATTACTCGAACAAGAAAGAATCCTTTTTTGATCTCACTTTCTCTTTTTTTCAAGAGCAGTTGTGTTCAGACTTTATTTTGCAGACATAATTAATTTGATTTGGTTGGTATATCATACTGAAGAATTTAATATAACTATAATTAAAGAAAAACAATTTTATTTTGGATTGTTGCATTATGAACATTCTACCATCTGAAGGTTCCGGTTAAGGTAGTTATCTTTGGTTTTGTGTTCAGCCAGTATTGATCATCTGTTGCATTAAACTTAACTTTCATGGATTTGATTTACATTTTTTTCATTAAATCTTAGCAGAAAGAAAGAACTCAGTATAAAAACACAGGAAAAACCCTATAAATTATGAGCATGTTATAGCAAGTATCTAAATTTGTCTCTTAAAAAAAGGAGCCATATTTTCACATATAGACTGAAAGGATGTTTTGAATACATAAATAGTGAATAACTAGACTGCAGAGAGTGTTGGAGATGACACTGCAAGAAATTATTCTGCCTTAGCTGCAGATGGATCTAGATCTTGTATGTGCTGGTGACTTCAGTTCATGAAAGGATAAATGGCACAATGTCTTCAGTGGTTACAAACTGCTTTCATGGCCATCATTTGTTCTCTCTGGTGTTAGGCCAATTGAGTAAAATCCCAATGCAATCATTTCTTTATATAAAGAATTCTATTTTTTAGTGAGATGTTACATGATAAACATGTGTAATCAGTCTTATGTGCTTTGCCTCAGATCTGCTGATCTCCGGGCAGCCAGAAACAGGATGATGCACTCAAACATACCAAACCCACTCAGGTCTGCTGAAAGGGGAAGCATTGCCAAGAGCAAATGCCCCAATGCTGTACGCAAGCTCCCAATTTCTAACAAAGGATTACATAACCTCAGGATTGCTTTTACATTCTGATGACCTTCACGTGTTGTCTGTTTTCCACTCACACAGTCACAGGTGGTGTTTTCAACCTGATGCTTCTCATGCTCACGAAAGGGTTTTCCTCAATGTTGACTCATTTGTCCACAATAATTCTCTAACCTGAAGGCCAGTTTACATTTTTGCTAACGACCAGCTATTTATTCCCACAAGTTCCACTAAAACATTTAGATGTATTGTGCCCACTGACTTTGAGGACTATGGAATACCTTAAAGACCAGAATCGTCCAAAAATGAACTTTTTAAATGAAAACACTATTATACCCACAAAATGTTCTATAGCTAATTATTATTTGTAACATTTTAATAAAAAAACACTTCTGCTCTTTTCTATAAAAACCCTGTAATACGGCACAGTTTTAGATAGTATTATTTGTCTTAGGGACTCAGAATATTTGAGTCTCTTGCAGAAGGCTGATCCTCTTGGGAAGAATGTCTCATAATTTTTCATGTTTAAAAAAAAAAAACCCAACCCAAACACCCCACATCTCATATTTCTTGTTAAAGACTAGGCTGTATGTTAGCAGCAAAGTTGGTGGCTAGTGCTGGGGCAGTGGTGGAGCAGAAAGGTGGGAACAGAGAGGAGATTCTTCTCATTCTATGTCAAGGCAGGACTGCAAAAGGAAAACAGCCCTCTTCCTTTCATTTAGCAAGCAGTTTATAAATCAGTGAAAGGGGGCTGTGGCCATTGTATTTTCACTCTCTTTGCTGCAATGCTTTTTCTTAGCCGCACTTAGGAAAACCAGTCTGTAGACTTCCTAAATTAGATGAAAGAGGATGCTCAGAGGATGTGATAGCACAGCATAAACCAACAGCCGCGTAATGGATAAGACTTAGAAAAGGTCCCCTTGCGTTTTGCATTTACGACGAGTAAAGGGCACTGTCAGAGACAAAGAGCTGGGTTAGATGGACCACTGGTTTGATCCAGAAGCTTCCAGATAATTTGCAATATAAGTCTGAAATAGTAACTTTGTAACATCTTCTCTGGTAAATTCACCTATTGATGCCATGGCATAAAACCTGCATGTCCTTGTAAATTACTTCAGTTATAAAGACTTTAAATAAGATTGATAAATAGCATGAGTCATAACAAAGTAACAAACTGTGTGTCTAAAAAATATTTTCCAAATATATATCTTATGGCGACTGTTGTACAGACATATGATGAGTATTTCTGTGGGGATGAGAGAACTTAAAAGCACAGGGAAAAATCCCAAGAATCAGAACTTGGAAGAATTTGTACGTCTTTGGTAAGGAATTCAGACAGAACCAGGTCATCTGGGACCTAATGTTGGGGAGATTTTACTGCTAAAAAAGAGTTCAAAATAATTGGACTAAAATCGTATGTGGCAAAATAGGAAATTTCTGTACAGCTTTATGAAAGCTGGGGAATTCCCCACAAAACTATGAAAAAATGATCTTACCTCAAAAAATTGTTTATTCCTAACCTCTTTGTGCCTGTGCTCTTCACTCCAGCCTTTCAGGGAGTCTAGAAAGTAAAACCAAAGAGGTAAAAATGACGATCCCTATGTTAAAGAACATTTTTGATTCACAGTGCTCATCAGGTTTCTACATTATTTTCCTGGTATGTCTGCCCAGAGGAGAAGCAATAATCTGCCTGTTTTGTAACAACTATGCTCCAAACACTGCAATGGACCATTTGACTACCAAGCGCGTCCTCACAGAACGAAGAGTTCCTATGTGATGGATCTGAATGAACAGCCTACCCCTCCCCAGCTGTATCTTTGATGGGAGCTAGCAAGTGCTGCGGAGTGTGCCTTTGCTGGCCAACACAGGCACAAATAACACAAGAAGCCCCTTAGCCACCCACCCGGACAACATAAATGTCCTTTGGTGGAAACTACATGATGAAAGAATTTCTGTAGGAAAAAACTGTCAATAGATGTATTCTACTCCTTTTAAAGGAGTGTATAAAAGAAATCCACTCTTGGCCAAATGCAAGAAAAAAAATTACTTCTCTCTTGAAGGGTTTATCTATTCATTTGATTGTCTCTTCTAAGTGAGCTGTAGTTAGAGCTAGTTCTCTTCTAACCCTTGTGCTAATGAGGCTTTGCTCACTTCTATTAGTGACAGTACATTGTATTTTAATAAGGATCCCCTGGCCTGTCACGGCAGGACCTGTAGATAAGGGGAAGGAGAGCAAAGGGAAATTTAAAGAAGTGGGATCAGCAGGAGGTCCCCTTCTTGGCACTGGGCTCCACAGGAAGGCGCTGGCTAACTTTGTCTTAGAACTGTCATTTGTATTAACTTCTAACCCATCACCTTTTCTGGTGGGCCAGCTTTACTCAATGAAGCGGGATAGATCCTTGGCTTGGCCTCTCTATCCCCTGTTTCAGCAAACTGAATGCAACACAAAAAGTTCACAGGGGATGCATTTGGGGAGATGGTGTTAAGGATAGGGTCAAAAAGAGCTTTTAACTCATCTTAACATTACTGTCCTTTCCCATTTCAGCTCTTATCTGCCCATCAAGGCTTTCAGTTTGCTCACTCATCCATTGCTAAAAAAACCCAACAAACCCAAACACAAAAAAGCCTCCAAATGGAAATGATACGTGTTCTGAGATATACAAGATTTTGGTCTATACCTGGACGGCTGCTTGTATGTTTTCTCTCTGTATGTTTTTTTTTTTTTTTTTTTGATCAATTCCTGGTTGAATCAGAATTCTTTGGCTGATTCCACCTTCATGTACACTGATGCAAATTAGGGCAATTTCTTTGCCATTCAATAAAGTTATCAGGGAAAGGAGAATCAAGCCTTTTGTATCTTTTTTGTAACAGTCTTATATCTCAACCAAAAAAACCCATTTCTAAAGAAGACCTTTTAGAGATTCTGGAGGCTGTTAGAATGTGACAGATAAACAGCTCCCTGTATGGCAGAAGGTAGAAAAGCATTATTCTTTTTTGTTTAGTTCCTATCAATGACTTCCCAGAAGCCCTAAGAAAAATATATTTCTTACGGTTAGTACTTTCAGAGCCTACCTTGGGATCTTTCAGACCTCCAGAGAAATGATTCTGCACTGCCTCAAATTCCAGAAGATTGTTTACATGTCAGTGAAGTGAATGTGATACCATTTCCACTCAGTTTGCCATCCCCCTCTCCTCTTATGCATATCTGTAAATGCCCTTACCAAAATGTAAAGCAGGGAGGAATCAAGCCAAAGGCCCTCCAGGAAATACTGAGACATTTATCAAATGTTATTTACCCCTTTAAATAACATGGTATGCTCAGTCAGTGTCCTTTCTGTTGGGTCATACATTACTGACCACCTTCCTGGAGGAGATACTGTTTGGTCACAATGTTGAACAGACAGCATGGCACCTGTTACTGTAGACATTGAGGATTTATGAGATATGAGCTTGTTTATGTTAGTTCAGACTCAAGTTCACACTCAGATTATTAGTTGAAAGAAAGCTGGTATTTAAGTTCTTCCCTTACCTTTTGTGGACATGACAGGGACCAGCCTGGCTCCAGGTAGTTTGATCACAGGCCCTCGAGGAATTCTAGTAAGCTTTGTGTGTTTGTCTATGAGATGAACATGCTTTATCTGTCCTGGCATTGGTTGTGTCACCCCAGAAACTTATGCTCACTTTAGAAACTGGCTTTTTTATGTCTGGATGATTTCCTTAGGCATGATTTCAGATGGCTGGAACAAAGCTTCCTGAGTCACCAGGTAACTGGGTGGTCTTTCTAAATATCAGCTGGCTGCCAGGATCAAAGGCTGTTGCAAGACTTGTTCCTTAAGATCAGCAAGTGTGTTCTCAATCTTAGACTCTTTTTTTTTCCCCCCAGCTGATTAGCAGGCAGTTCATGGCCTCCAGCATCACCTGGCCCAACCCTCCACTGCTGTTCCAGCATACTGTCCTTCCCTAGGCACCTGTGTAAGTCTTCCAAGAGGAGTAAAAGTTTCAGGGTTAGTATCTGTGTGGGACATGAGAAAAGGTAGTCAGTCTTAGGCTGGAAGATCTCCAGAGCCACGTCTTTTACTGGCAGATCAGAACGTATTCAGTGCATGTATATGTTCTGGGTCTTTTCCTGTTGTCTGTAGCGAGCTCACACAGTCTTCTTTTTCTTTTCCTTGGCTGTACTAGTGACCTGCTGTGCCAGCTACTTCAAATTGGCAGCATGTCTTCTCTGGAAGGTGGGCACAGTGCAGGGCCTTAATTTGTTTAATGGAAGTGTTAGCATGTAACATAGACCTGACACTGGTGCATACAGCTCTCCTGTCTCTTCTGCCACCTCCCTAATTCTCTTTCATGTCGTTCTCCGTCTCCATTCCACTAGACACCACCAACTCTATCCTGTAAGACAACCCACCACACCTCTGGCCATACCATGGCCATTCTTCCAGTACAGAGTCCAGGTTCCCTTAGGAATAGTGGTTGCAAGGGATACTGAATAGGTGGCAACATCATGAGAGGAAGAGGGTAAAAAAGAGAGAAAATGAGACAACAGACTGTACAACCAACTCTTTTTTTACCCATGGTTGTTAGAAAAAAATCTCTCTTATGTCTCTTGCATGTGAACAAAACAGTGGTATTTCATGTGGCTTGTTTTTTTGTTGTTGTGTTTGTCTTTCACTTCATTATGCTACTGTATGTAGGCTAAAAACACAGGAGTCAGAAGTATCAGAAGTGGCAAAATATTATGGTTATGTAGTAGCAGTGAATCTATAATAATATTGCATTCTTCAATACTGTGGACTCTGAATGCCTCGATGTTTTTCACGTACTTACCCCTACAGATTTTCCTTAATGTTCTCTTTGTCTTGCAGCTGAGGAACAGATAAGGATTTCCAAAATTATTTAGATGTTGGCCTACTGGCAGAACAAAGTTTAACCTCATTTAACTTCTTAGAGGAATTAGTCAGACATAACTTATGTGTCTGAGTTGGTCTATCAAGTAAATGGGGATAAGCGAGCACCTAAGAGGGGGTCAGAAAAAGGTATCTGAGCACATGAAGGACATAATTAAGACACAGAAACAATTTTTCTGACCACTTATTGATTCACGAAGTAATTTTGTACATACTTTTGCTTCAGTCACATGGAAGACTAAAAATCTGGTGCAATTGCAGATGGAATGACACCCTGCCTTTTGGTGGAAGGTTGTATAGAAAAATGAGTTGAAAAGCAAGGAGAGAATTAAATTTTTTTATGACTTTAGCAACTGATCTTCCCAACAGGCTTACAATACGTTCCTACCCCTGCTCCCCCCTCCTCCCATTCCACTAGGCTCCTGAACTATGAACTTACTGCTGGAGCTGGATACCCAAGACATACCAGCCATTTGTTTTGTTGCTACCTGCCTTAGACTATATCTTTTGGCTCTGCTGAGTTACTTAAAGTGCTTGATACAGTTCAGTTTACTAGCTCTGTGTTTAGAGATTATATCAATGTTAATGTCCATGCCTGGTGTCTTGTTTACTGATGGGTAGAAAGAACAGTTCATACAATTTATTCAGCTCTTGTAGAGAAAGGGAATTTCATTAACTATGAGAAAGAGCACAAATTTTGAAATCAGGCTGTAGTTCTTACCCTTTATTATCTGTCCTTGTCTGAAAGAAGAGGAATCATGGGCTGAGGAGATGAAGACTGCCTGTAGCATTGGTATAAGGGTGTCACAAGGAGGGCTATTTCCCTTCCTCTTTCTGTGTTACGGTCACTCCTGCCAGTGAGTGTGACGTGCTTGACTCCATGAAGAGTAGTGTACACTATGTCTTGTTATTGAGAAAAAATAGTTTCTGATTTCCCACAAGAGAAAATAACCCAACCACCTAAGTGAAACCAAGACCAAGCCTGATGTTTCTTTCTTTACTTTTCAATACATTGTCCTAAATATCAGACAACATTTTTCTTGGATTTTCAGTTACTTTAAAAAGTTATTTTTTGTATTGTAGAAGACAAAATAATGCCTTGCAATTCCCAAATATACTTTGAGACTTGTGTATTCAAAAGAGATGCCAAAAGATAGAAGTGTTTATATATGTGACAGCTACTGCCTATATTGGGAAGAATGTGTTACTCAAATATGTATATTTAGTTCAAGAATAATCAACCATTTGCTCTTTTAAAGTCCTTTACACTTTTTACGCTTTCTTACAAAATTAGAGATTTCAGTCTCCAGAACTCATGTTTTATGAGTCAGTGATACCTCAGTTCTTTATTTTTGTTAGTTATGTACAGGATAAAAAATATTTTTTGGAAAAAAAATTCCAATTAATGTTTGATTGAAAAAGTAAAAAAATATGCTACACACAAAAGTCTGTTAACTTTTAGACTACTATCTCTTTAAGACTTTTTCTCAATTAAAGTGTCACAGCTGTAGTACACAGTGTACTTCCATCTGTGTAACATTCCATTAAAAAGTTACAGCATATTAAAATTTTAATTTTTAACATGATAAAAAATACTGTGTGACTATATTTCTTGATTTGTTCTTATTCTTAATCAGTGAAGACATATGTTAATTCTCTTGAGTCTCCATATACAATTGAGTTTAAATTACTGTTAAAGAGACTCTAACGACTAAGATTGTGGAGACATTTTAATTGTACATTTTTTAGCCTTTAAATTTTGTTTTGGAATTTCTCTCCTTAGTAGCTAATAGATGCTGTAATCTAATGTATTTGCTTACCACATTTTAATTTTGGATTTTGGAGAATCAATAAAACCTGAATCTACTAAATGCATAATTATCAAGTTATGAAAATTCATCATTATACTTTGTCTTCAGTTGTAGAAATAAACAAGACAATCACTCTTGTTTAGTGCAAAATTTGACAAACAAACTGCCAAGTCTTTGTCATCAAAAACTTCTTGCCCTTAGGTCAAAGTTGTGTACTTTCTTAAGTATGTTTTTTGTAATGCTTGTTCTTTTTCAGAAAGAAGAAAGAAGGTAACAATGAAGACCTCTGAAAAATCATTTATCAGACTACAGGTCCCCTGGTGTGTTGGACAAGGAAGAAATCATGGAGGCAACTTCTGCCCCAATGGATCGCAGATCTGAAATCTTCTTTGTAAACAGAGCCTTTCATTTAGTACAACTGGATCATAAAGTGACAAGTTTTCCCCTAGAATTTAGCCTAAAGCCTCTTCTGGGCAGATTAACTCTGTTGTATTCAGCTGCAGACCTGGATTAACCCCTAAGAAACTCTGTATTGTTTCTCTTCATTGCATATATCCCCATGTCTCCTATTATCTCCTCTTTACATCAGACAAAGTGATACAAAGTTTAATCCATGATAAGCTTTTTTTAGTTTTGTGTATCTGTTAAGATGACTTCTTTGACAGTTGTTTCCCCTTTTAATGCAAACAGCACATCCAAATAGAAAACCTTGTCAATAGAATTTCCTACCCTGAAACACAGAGGAGATAGTGGGAGAAGTGTCCTTTTTGCAAGGACAAAGATGCCAGTGCTAAATCCACTGTTCCTTATTGTTGTCACTGTTGAAAACACGTATACGTATGACACACGGTTCTTGTGACAGACCTACTACTAGACTGTGTTTTTCAGTGAAAGCATGCCTGATGTAAAGTTTTCTCAGTATAAAAGTATCTCTCTCATTATTTTTAAAAGCTTTTTTAAAGCTGCTTTTAAAAACTATTATGTCAGAAATGATCTCTGATACAACTGACAGGAGGAACTAGACAGGAGCCCTGGTGGAAGCAGTTCTAAAAGTGGATGTTGGACTAAGAAAAGAAATGGCATTACTTAGGTACCTACCTAACTACCTGCTTACTAGGAAAAATAGAAATAATATAACGTAGAAATAGTATAAGACAGGTCCCATTTTTCACTTGGATAATACAGCTCTGTTCAATCATTGGTGATTTATCTAACAAGGGACTTGCTCCAATATTGCTATTTTTGTATGATGATATAATATGACATATTAGCAAACCCAGCACTTTTTCAACAACTAGTTAAGATCCAAGGAAGCTTTGCTGGCCTCATCACATGAGTTTTGTTGAGGTTTCTACAAAGCAGTGTTCTCCATGGGGTAGGGTTAGGGCTAAACAGAGATAATCCTGTCAAGTCTTTAAGATGTTTTCAGAAACTCAGACCAGAGCACAGTACAGCAGATTATCCCTTGGCCTTTCACCTCTAAGGCAAGCAGACATGGTATTGAGAGATGAGACATAGCTTTTAAAAGGCATATATTAGAAATGTCTAAACTGACTGGTATTATCTCTATTCCTGCAAATGTTTCCTGCAACCTTTGGATGGCACTGTTACACACCTGGCACAGATGGACTGGGTTTCCAGTCTTTCTGACCCCCTCCATAATGTTGTAACATCACTTGTATGAGAGGTTTATTTCTTCTGATAATTTCAAAATGGCTTTTGTTTAGCGTTGTTTTGCTTTTACATTTAAAATTTTTCACATTTTCATTAAAATAAAAAGGAAACATTGGAAACTATCGTATTGTCACTTTCAGGTTTTGTTTTTTTGTAAATGAAAATAAAATGCTTTGGAGCATGAGGAAGTTGTAATTTCCATTTTTTTCAAAACTGTTTTCGACCAAAAATATTTAGTCAGAATTTTTTTAACTACTGGTAGTCCTTAGTTTGAGTATATTAATAGGCTTCAGAAAGAATATCTCTAGAGATCTAACAAAGGAAGATTCTTATGAAGCCCAAAATGCAAGATCGTAATTTATTCTGTTCTTGTCATTTCAAGTTCTATATATTGTCATTAGTACTTTCTTCTATTTTTAAACCACTTACAAAACCTCTGAAACTCAATAAGGAGATGACGTGTATGTGTGAAAAAACAATTTACATACAGGGGGCATGGTAAAAGGGGAACAAAATGAAAGTTTTCTACCAGACTTGTGACTTCTGTCTTGATTAGTCCTCCAGCATAGTGCACTCTCTCAACCAGTTCTGTTCAGGGACATCGGAAGACCTTGGGGTCTTCAATAGGAGTTTAAATATGGAGAAGTCTATCTGTGAAGCATATTTCTGCCTGAGGTCTGGAAAGATTATCTTTCCTGATTAGCAAGGAAGGTAGACTGGACACATTCAGAAAACAGGATAGTGACAAGATAAGGTTGTTATCACTGACAGAGCAGTGGAGAAGAATAAGATGAAGGTAGATCAGCACAGAGAGATAAAATTGTGCAGGCTTTTGATGGTGCATTTTAATGGTGTTAGTCTGGTGCAGTAGGAAGAAGAAAACCATGTCTCATTTCCAAGGAGATGGGTGTGCTGCTCAGCTGATAAGACGATCTGCATGGGCTGAGTCGAGAAATACCTACCTTTGGGAGAGTACTGTGCTGCAGACATCAAGGTGTGACATGATGACGACTTCAACTGCAAATGGCAGGGTGGAAGAAAGCATTATAGAGATGGTGAGAAAAAGGAAGGGTAGCTGGATTTAGATGCCACATGTAATCCTTTCAGGTGTGACGTTCTCATAACAAAATGTGTGAAAATCCTGTCTTTCCTTGAAATAAATTTTTTGTTTGGCAAGCAGCTCTCCTGTCCCTTTCATGTTAGTTACAAAGACATTAAATAACCATGCAAATGTATGAAGCTGCCTTAAAGGAATGTCTCTGCACTGCAGCTTGTACCTCCATACTGAAATTACAGTACTGCTCTAGTTCACTTTTTTACAAGGGTTCTGCTAATCAGCTTGATAACAGGGTTTTCTTGAACTGTGCTGATGACAATATCAATGCAGTTGTCAAAAGTTAATATGTTAAAAATTAATAAAAACTAATTTGTGAAAAAAACCCAAACATCAAAGACTGCCAGAACCAACTCAACAGAGACTCTGCCTCAAGGAATTCCTAACCCTTGTATTACTAAAAATTGGGATGATATGCCAGGGTAAGAACTGTATTATCCTGAACACAATATTATCTACTAGCGGTCGTTAGTGGAGACAGAGTACCTATGTTGACTAAGCCATTGATATGGTCCAGTTTGGCTGTTCTTGTTTTCTTACTCAAAAATGCAGCATTAAATACACAATTCATTCAACAAATAGCTCGGTCATCTAAATGTGTATTGATTTAATTTATTTTGTGATAGGCCTGTTTTCTACAGCCTCTTGCTCCTGTTATTGATTGCTGTATTTGTAAAATTATTAACACTGATAATTCTATTAGACAATTATTAATTTTCCAGTGTGTCCAGCACTCTTGATCTGATCCACTTTATTTGTTCTTAGCCTGGAGCATGTGCAAGTTACATTGCTTTTCCAAAATAGGGCTTTTTCAGATCTCAGATTTATGCAGAGACTTGTTTTGCTTGAGCAGCAACTAAGGTGATCTTTGTTTGCAAGTCAAATCAAATTGTTATGATTAAGTATTTTGTTGGATTAGGGGCCAGAATACACCCATTTTAGTAGAACAGTCTTTCAGTTAGCATGGTGTGTGTGGTAAACAAGCTTTCAAAACCAGATATCTGAAAGATATAATTATTCCTAAGCTTGTTACTGACATCACCAAATATCCATATCCTTCTCAGTGTTCTGATATATAAATCTGGAATATTCAGAAATGTCCCACAGGACTGAAAAGACCATTTTTTGGAAAGGAAGTTTCCTATCACTAAGTCAGTCACATAAAAATTGAAGTCACATATATGTGACTCACAGAAAATGTATGAAAAAGTATAGGAAATGTGTGTTCATCCTCCTAGGTTAATCAATGATTTTGGAAGTTTCCTCTGAAACACTGAGAATACTCTGTTTCCACTGAAAAATCTGTTGAAGGAGGAACAACTTTAACAAAACATTGAATGAAATCCTATTTTAAACTTTGTGAAAGCCTTTGAAGATCCCTTGAAAAAGTGTGAAAATAAACTGTAATATTTGCTATAGTAAAAAGTCATATAGAAGTACTCATCATTTTTCTTGTTAATCTCATTAAAATACAGAACATATTGCTCATGTTGATGGAGTAGTTCCCAGTGAAGGTTCTTTTACAATCAGAAGAGAGGTCTTTTAGTGGCATTTAAAACTTCACAGTCCAGAATTTGTCTATAAACTGGAAGATTGTCCCCAGGCTGATTGCTTTTTTTCTCAGCTGCATTACTACCTGTGTGTAGTTTTCTTCAGCCTTCTGTAAATTTCCTGATCAATTACATGTTAAAGTAACAGAAACAATATAGCTGATCTTGTCTACCATTCAGCTCACCTTCCACACTTGTCCTCCTTCACACAGAAGGATGACTCCAGAAAGAAAGCTACTATTGTCTTTATTCTGGCATTAACCACACTCATAATGAGATGAAAAATAATGTTTTTCAGGAAGAAGTGTAGATGATCCCACCCAAGAAACAAATCACTCTCATGACCAATAAAAGACTGAAGAGCAGGTTTCTGTTAGAGCTCATCATTTAGTAGTTTGACCCACGTTAGGAGGGAGTTGTTCTTTGCACGTGTCTGTCTTGCTGGATGCATTATATCCAGGGAGAGTACATTAATCTGTAGTATGCACTTCTGATCTTTGCAGTAGTTACTACTTCATAGGTTTACAGTAAGCATAAATAGCAGACCCTAAATAAACATTAAAGGCATCCTCTTCAATCCAATGATGGACACTAAAAGCACAAGAATTTGACATCTTTTATCCAAATCGTTAACAAAAGTGAAATGCCAGGTCGCTGACAGGATAGTTAATTAGAATTATTTTAGTTTCACAAAAAGACTTGCTGCCTGTGCTAGTCTCTGGATTGCCATTTTGAAATACCTACGTTGAAAAAAGTCTCAACATAAATGAGAAAAAGACCCAGTATTTTGGGTAACAGAAATGATCCACACAGAAGAGACTACTCTTGATTGTGAAAATTATACAGCAACATGTTCCTTGTCTGTAAGTCGGTACAGAAGTATAAAATCATATGAACAGCAGAACATCATACCATTATCCCATATTGCAGTGAGATGGGTCACATACATGTGGGATTTTCAGAGGCATTCACTGATGCAAAGTCTATGTAGCTGTACCTAGGTGGGTCTGGGGAAGGAATGAGGAAATGTTCATCTTTATGTAAATCATATTTCAATAAATTCTATGCATTAGTAAAGGTTTGCAATTGTAAATAGTACTATGAAGTAACAAAAGCTGTTGTCTGCTAACATAAACAAAACACTGAGCTTTGATTTTACAGACATTTTTGAGAAGAAAATTACTTTAATGGGAGGAGAGCATGCACAAGTTTTATACCACTATCATTACTGAAGATACAACTTTATACTGCTATAGCTAAAATGTTTAAACCCATAAACCCATAATGCGGTTATAATGTGTATGCATATACTCGTCTATTATGTTGTCCCTTCGCCATTTTAGTGAGGATTTTTTTGGGGTACAGACCTGTTGGGTCCCCTGTGAAAGGTTCGGAGATAAGCCAGCATGTAAGTGGAATTTAGCCTTGAGGAAGTCAAACTTGTGGGACAGTGTAGCACAGGCTGCTGCTATCAGGCTAAAGTTTTCTATACCAGTGTAGATTGTTGAAAGTGAAAGAAAGAATACACTTTCAAAGGGATATATTTCTCAAGATGTATTCTGTATTGTCAAATCTTTTACCTGGGGTACAAGTCCACCACATTTAGGATTTCTCTCATTTTTCTTTGTTCGAGGAACAAAACCTATTCACATGCCTGCTCAGAGGGAGCACTATTATGTATCTTATGTGTGCAGCGTACTTATCTCCCTCAGCCCAGCCTTGTTTTCATAACACACCTCAACAGATCAGATTATTATGCAATTTTCTGCGTGTCTGTTCCTCTTGCTTTTTAAGTGATTTGGCCTAAATGGAAGCCTAGCAATGAATCATTCTTTACCCACTTTATAATATGACTGTTTTTCCTTGAGAGTAACTTATCACTATATGTATCTGTCTCTGATCATATGCTACAGAGACAGTAGAGAGTGTTGATGATTGCGTTAAGACAGAGGTGATTGGGAAAGTGAAGAAATCAAGTTCCACAAGCAGGGACTGAAAGAATGGAAAGGGAAAAGAAGACATTCAGAAAGAGCAAAAGAAACAAATGGGGGGAACGTAAAATGGGAGAACGAAAAAAGCCAGTCTATCTCTTCCCAGTCTCCTCCCAGCTCTATGGAAATCTCCACTGAGCCACTGGATAAAACCTGACAGATCTGTATATCTGCCAAGACAGATGGAAATTATGTGATGCAGAATTATTAAAAAAAAAAAAAGAATGAAAAAAGTTTTTAAAAATGTAAGTAAAATGCAAAAATGAGCAGAGAGATAACCATGAATGCTACCAGTTCAATCCCTAAGCCTGAAAAGGATGGTGTATTTGCATATCTATGCACACCATGAATAAACCCTTTGACATTTATGGAACTAATAGTAAGCATGCAGACCCAGATCTTACAGGGTCCAGATCTTACATTGCAGACAAAGAAGAGATCAATCTTGTAAAAGCATAAGCTGGTTTGGATTCTGTTCTCGTTTCTCTAGAAGATCAAAAATATGAGAGATGTTACAGAAAATTCAGCTTCAGTGCTTTTTTGGTTTTATTAATTCTAACACAAACTATTTTTTATACTAATTTAAAAATCATGTGCTCAGAATCAGTGTATTTAAAAATTAATTTTTCCATATGTAGCAGTAATTCTACAGGTTCCTCACATAAGGGTTGTGAAGATGAATTAGCTCTCACACAGCATATTTCACTGCTGATGGTTTAGTTAGTATCTGGGGTGTATGCTCAACCACTTTTCAAGTTATTTTCCCCTTCTCTGGATAGATGCTGAAATCATGAAGATAATATACAAAAGGCACAGCAACCATATGCACTTAATATTATATAAATTAGTATAAGCCCATACCTACATCATAAGGTCACTTTGTAGGTGTTTCTCTGCGCACCTCTGATTTCCAGCAGAGCTTAGGCATTCCTTTCACCAGGCCACTTTGTTTCTGGTCATATTTAGGAGCATTAGGAACTTTGTGATCCAAAATTAAGAATTTTAGTTACAAGTATTTCAGCAGTGCACTTGGATGAAGGTGTTTGATTTACTCTGCGAGATGGGACTTGGGAAGGTTTTATATGTCATCAGGAGCTTCTCATGGCAGGTAGATGAGTAGAGATGCCTGTCCCCTGAAAGCAGGTACGTAGTTCTTGGTGTGATTCAGTTTTCAATGGACGTGTGTGCTCCAGTTAAGGCTGGATTGTTAAAACACATTTGCATCAAGACGCAGTAGGTTGCTGTAGCCATGAACACTGGCTGGGCAAGGCTTATGAAGAGAGGTAACATCTTCTATTAAATAAAATGGTGTAATTATAAAAATTAGGCAAGCTTTCAGGCAAAAGCCCTCCTTCAGGCCTAAATAACTTAAACAAAAATTACAAAGCTAAGTACAGAATTTTATTCAACATATTCCTCATGTATGTTTAATGCATTTATTATATTTACAATACTTGTATTTAACTCCACTCATATACTTTTTCCTGCCTGAAGGGAGAAAAATAAGGCAATTTTTGGTCAGTTTTATTCACAGAAATATTAACTAAATGAGAGGAAATGCAGCAACATGGTTAGTAGTGTCAAACAAAACAGTTGGTGTTCCTTATATCCATTATTAAAGGAGATAATTTGAGGGTAAAGTGCCAGCAATCCTAAGGTGAGTACTTATTAAGCTGTGTCTCAGCAAAGCGCTAATAACATATGCAAGGTTGCTAAATACTACCTTGGCCATAACATCCATTTCCTTTGTGATTTAAACAGAAAATTGTACAGGCCTGAGTCTAGGAATATTCTGCAATGTTCAAATTTCTTAGACATGTTTGGGTGGGGTAAGGGTTTTGGGTGGCTTCATTTAACCATAGCATTCATCAATGTTGATTTTAGATTATTAGTTGTCTTGCATATCCATGCCATAAAACATGAACAGTAGAATCCGGTTGAAATGGATGCAGTTATTACAGTATTTCAGAGATCCAAGAGCTTCCCAATTTTATTTCCATTTGTCATAGGTGAGTCCATTCTATTTTGAAATATATTTATACACTGATTTTGAAAAGTCCTTGAGTTCCTTTGGCCAGCAAAAGTGAAAATTAGGTTAAGAAGAGTTATGAATGTATTTTTCATTTAAAGTACCTCTATATAATAAATAAGAGCTCCACAATTTTTTTCATAAATCCCAGTGCTTCTGTGAAGATTTCTTTCTTTACCCAGTACTGTATTGAAAGGGATGAAAAATGGGCCTCTTTGTCCATAAAATCTTACTTAGATTATATATTCTCAGACTATATTTAATGTATTCTTATAAAAGAATCGTAGCTACTCTCAAATTCTTTAGCTAAACTTAACTGATCCTTTAGGGGCATCAAATCTGGCATGTAAGCTTCCACAGAAAGAGGCAAGCCCATACCTACAGAGAGCTGCAAATCCTGGTTGCGTATAGCTCCTCTGCCATATGGACAGGGGACCTATTTTTCACTTTAAGGCACTATAATAAATCACGTGACTTCTACAGCTGTTGAATATATGACACCCGTTCCCCCGAGTTCAATGCCTCAGTTTCTTCAAGAGCCCAGCCTAAAGCCTAGAGAAGTCAAAGCATTCCACTAATTTCAGAAAGATTTGGCTTATCCTTAATTAGCACAAACATATCCATTCACAACTGCATGTTGTAGCCTGGAAATATGTTATTTTTACATTAACAAATTTGAGTAACGGGGAAATTGGGATCAAGATGCTTTTTTTTCTTTTCTTTCCTTTCTGAATGCAACAGAAACCCTGAGTCCCTGCTAGCCTACTGAGTAAATTATCTCATTCTTTATATTTTGACCATCACTTTTTCATTTTCAAATTTTTTCTTCCCGAAACTTTTATTATCTATTTTGCAGACTAATATTATTTCTTCCTCTCATGCCCATCTGTCCACCCATCTGCTTATTTTAGCTAGACTTCCTTTCACCCTGCTGGCTCCTGTGTATCCTCACCACACCCCAGGCATGTATCCTTCAACAAGATTTATAATGTGAATCATTTTGAATACCTTCAGAAACATGGTAAAAGAAAATTGGATCCCTACCTTTTGGTGAGTAATATAAAATTATTTATAAGGTTAAAAATGAACACAGTTACCCTAAGAGAAGCTTTAGGCTTCACATAAGATTTCAGATAATAAAAACAAAAATATAGTTTATATCCAGAAGCTTAAGTACCAACCAAAGCTGCTCTAACTGGTATGCACAAAGTGTGTCCTCCTTCTTGGCTGGTGGAAAGAAAGGGAGCCTGCACATCTGGGACAGATGGGACCTGGGGGCTCCCCACCACACACCTCTTCTGCCTGAAAGGGTGGCCAGAAGCCAAGGGCATGCTGGGCCATCGACCACAGGGTAAATAGGAGCACACATACAAGTGCAGCAACTTGCTATGTCGGCTGTGTTAATAGATTCTGTAGGTAGATTCTCAGGGGACCAAAAATAATAATAAAAAAAAGAACATTGAACATTTTCCCACTGTAAGATCTTACTGAGTGCCATCTGACCTTTGCTTGCGTTAACGTAGCAGAATCACAAAGGAGAGCCGTAACAATACTTCTGCTGCTGGCTTACTGCTCAGCTTGCAGAGCTCCCCGAGGAGTGGTTTTTGGCACGGTACCTGCCTTAGGAAAAGCCATGCGGGGGGGAAGACTGCACCAGCAGCAGGGAGGGGGCTGCATTGCTTAGCTCCCCGTGCTCCTATTTAGCTTGGCTTCATTTCTTTGAGCTTTTTTTTGACAGCCTCACTGGGATGATAACATCCAATTTGCTGGTGCTGAGGAGCCCTGCATGATCCCTTCTTCCAGGGCTTGGTAGAAGAGTAGCCAAGGCCCTGTCACTGTGCCACCTGCTCCAAGAGGGCTGGCCAGCACGAGAGCCTGGCACAAAGCCATAAAGAGCCATCTGTGGATGCTGAACGAGGAGGAAAAGCCATGCTGGATCTCTAGACAATGAGATTTTTACTACATACCCCTGGTGCTGTCTTGCCTCTTCCCAGTGCACATTGGCACGGCGCGTACTGCTGCCCACAGGGGTGACAGTGAAGGAGGCTGGGTGCCAGTGTCCGGGCTTCTCTTGGAGGATTGTGCTCCATCTCATACCTCTAGCTCAGGGAAATGACTGGATGCCACAGCTTTTACTTTTATTCTTCTTATGGCAGTCTACTCTTTTGTACCAGTAGATGTTTCCAGAAAGTGCTGATGTTGATGGATTGTTAAGTGTATTGGTGGTACAGAGATGCTCTGTGTTGTAGATATATGTGAATTTTTCTCTCTACCCAATAAAAAGTATTTTCTTGTATATAAGGGTAGCTGTTTCTTTCTTTCTCCAAAAATGCTGACAGAGCTTTGTTTATTTCTATTTATAATTTATATGTAAAACATATTACTTAATAAAGCAGTTTAACTTACAGTATTGATCTCTATCAGTGAACAAAAAGAAGTCATATCTCCTTATGGTACAAAGAAATCTCAGCTTTGTCTTGTTAGCAGACTATTAGTCTGCCTATGTCTAAGTACTTTGAACAGACTTTAAATTCATAAGCATGGCTCCAAAATATTGAATGACAACACATCCATTTTATGTGCTGAAGCAAATGGAAATTAACTTAAAAAAACTGAAACGTCTTTTAAGAAGGAATCATTGATGACTATTAAACCAGTAGGGTTTGCATGTGTAACAGTGTGTGATGTAATGGCCTTATATTTTAAAAACTGCAGTTACTTTCACAGAGATTATTTTGTCTCCTCCCTTCAGTAAAAATGTTCTTTTATTAAAGTTTATTAACCTCACTTGCGTTAAATCACCACAATCTCCCTTGCCTAAGTCATAGTCTCATTTAGTAACCATTACATGTTCTTTTTTCACACAATTGAAAGTGCCTGTAATCTATTTTGGAACAGGCTTCAGTCCAGAAATATGTTTTACCTTATTATTTTCTGCTCTCTCTGGGGATGCCTTCAGAAAATGGTAAAGCCCAAAGACTTCCTGAAGGCTAATCCTTTTCTGGGTCATATGATTCTTTTCAGATTTCATCTTGAGAGAGTTTTCTTGCAACAATAGGTTCTGCTGTCTGTGAACTGGAGAAAATCCTGTTGCTTTAGCGCTAACAATGAGTGGAATTTTAGTGCAGGAGGAGTGTTTGCTTAATACAATAGAAGTTGGTACAGGCTGGACTTGCAAGTGTCAAGTAAACAGTGTGGGAAAATCTATACTGCTGCAACTGAGTCAACAAGGTGCCGAACGCCGAAATGTGACTGATCTGTAACTGCAATAACTATCTGGTTGACTTCATCCTTTCCTCCAGGATAGGACTTGACACGTATCTTATTGGAAGAGGGTTAACAAGAAAACAGGCTGCTAACAGGGAAAAGATGAACAAAGCAAGCATTCAGTCATGCATTAGAAACACCACACGATGTGTAATCAGAACAACTGTGTTTCAGGATCATACACAAGTCTGATTTACTAAGCGAATACGATGGAAGATGACTGTTTAGACCCTGCCATAGTTGCATAAATTCACCCAGAAATGTAAACCAAACAGTGCCTAGGTCACAACAGGGCAGTTAATTTATTTTATTTTATTTTATTTTTTAAATGCTAGCACTCCTCAAATGGATATCAATTCAGATGAGCCAGAGAAATTTGAGTTCACTTGTCAGTAATAGGAACCCCAGCGTCCTATTCATGTTTGGGCTGAGAACAGATGTGACTGAATTTATGTTCAATACAGCAAACAGATAAAGTGATATAAATTTATCTGAGTTAGAAACTACTGTTCAACCTAGCCTACTCCCTCATTTGCTATGCAGAAGTAGTTTTTGTATGGTTTTAAGTTAGGAAGATTTCTTAAAAAAAAAAAAAGTCTTATATCACATATTCGGCTTTTCAAAAGCAGAAAGCTTTCCAGGTATTTTGTCCGTACTTTTGTTTTCTAATTGATATTCCTTTGCTCTCATTTGCAGCCTTATTCTTATTTAAAGTTTTATTAGATTCAAGTTGTGCCTCTAATTTCCACATACACCTAAGACTCTATTAAGGTAGCACTGTCACGAAACTCCTGTCTTAAGAACAAAGGTAAAAAGGCAGATTAGTGTCTTTCAAACTTTAGATCAGACACTGAGGGAGATGTGGCCTAGGTCCTACCTTCCCTGCAAATTTGCCCCATACAAGAAGCACTCCTTGCAATGCTGCAACTTTCCTCCACTGGAATTACCAGTGAGATGCTTCAGCATCACTGGTGCTGATTTAACCACTAAACCCAGAATTTTATGAGATAGACTGCTGAGTTTGTTGTTGACCCATATAAAAGTTTCTGCAGATTGCAGTACTTCTGTAGGTAATGGTGTAAGTCCATGTAAACCAGTGCAGAGTTAAAAAACCCTAGCTGGCTCATGAGACCTTCTGCTGGGATAGGAGTTCCTGTGACTCATAGTCAGCCCAGCCTAGGAAAATTGTTGCAATAAAGTCACTGCCCTGAGGAAACTGCCCGCTTTCTCAAACCTGGGTTAGCATCTCTGCAGTTTCACTGCCGGTGCTATGCCACATACCAGCCTTGCTGCGTGCATGTAAATAGTGCTGCTTTTTCCTGTGCATACCTGCTCTAAATGTGGAATGGATTCAGTTTTCTGTAACTGATTCATATATGTTTACAGTACTTTTTTAAAAAAAAATAATTTTCTCCAGACGTGTATATTTATCTATTGTATTTATATCATCTATGTATCTCTAGATCTATAGATCTACATAATATGTATCTGTATTTATATTTATATCTATAAAATATATCTTACGGGTGTATATATTGACGCTCACCTACACCAATCCAATATTTCCGCAAGTTAAGCCATTTCTCTTATTGCCTGCTAAAAGAAGATGGGAGAAAGAAAGTAAGAGACTGGCTCTTATTTTTATTTTTTGATATTTAGGATATAGTCAGATGGCAGGGGGCACAGTAGACAGAGTTAAGTGTCTTGCAGCACCAGAGGTGTTCATTATTTGTGCGCAGATTTGTGAGTCAGAGGAAATAGGCTTGGGTTTCTCCTACCTGTTGGCATCATTCTGGATGTGTCTATAATTCACAGAGTTTATTGTTCATAGAATCATAGAATCATAGAAT
>NW_010107597.1:0-1444 GCF_000699245.1 Pterocles gutturalis | reverse complement strand
CAACCCAAAGCATTCTGTGATTCTATGATATTAATTGTGATTATCCTTCACTGACGTTGACTATACATGACTGACTGTGGGAGCTTGAAGTCAAGATGAGAATATTGGTTTCAAACCATTTCCAGTCCTCTCTTCTGCAGTTTTTGCAGTTGAAGCATTAACACCCATTACTGTGAGTATGGATGCTGTTGCTGAAAGATTTTTAGGTTTGATTCTGTTTTTTATTGGCATTTGCTTTTCCAAGATGGTGATAATGGGGTTTGTTTCAGTGGATTTTGGGTTTGGTGTTTTTTTTGTTTTTTTTTTTTTTTTTTTTTTTTTTTTTTTTTTTTTTTGCCTGGTGTAGAAACAGGGAAGGTGATTCCTTGTGTTCCTGGTTATCCTCAAATAGATAACATTACTTGTATGTCTTTCATCTCCAAATGCATGAAACCAAGTATGCGCTGTTAAATGCAAGCCTTTCGTCTGAGCAAAGAATGCATTTGAATGAGTTACCGTTTCTGGGGTATTTCTTATAAAGGAAACGCAGCACAAAACCAGTCAAAAAGAGTAATATATTTTAGTAATTTAGTATTAACCCATGACGTAGCTGTGTGTAATATGTTTCGCTTTGTTTTAGTCGAGGCAACACCCTAACACCATATTCCAAATCTGTGCCAGCAGTTATCGCCAAAGCTTCTGCCATCTACAATCCCATCATCTATGCAATCATTCACCCGAGATACAGGTACAGTAAACATATAGGTATATGTATAAACGTGCATCCAAATGTGGTTTTCTACAATGAACCAGATACAGGTACAGTAAACATATAGGTATATGTATAAACGTGCATCCAAATGTGGTTTTCTACAATGAACCAACTACCCTCATTCCCTCGTTAGACCAAACAGCCTTTTCATAGAAGTCCTGTGCAAAGTGAGAGCTGTAGGAAGCCAGTAATCCCGACAGAGCTCCCTGAAAAGGAGAAAGTTTTCCAAATATACTGAAAATCCTGCTTTTTCTTTAGCAGGCTTGCTAACTTGGGTCAACAAGCAGGCATTTCTGAAATACTCTACTTTCTGGAGAGAAGTCTGGTCTGAATGCTGTTTTCATATTTGTTTCATTTGTCTGTTTCAGGGCAAAGACTTTCCATTCTTTACCTCTTTCAAAAATATTAGCTTTGACTTAGAAACATTTTTACACTACGCTAATGGGGTTCAATGGGCAAAATATAATGCTGATCACTTCTCTGAAACACTTCAGTGGTTTTTTTTGCAGATATGAAATATTTCTGAACCTATGCCTTCATAAGCAAACTATACTATAAGTCTACTTATTACTACAGATATCAATTACTGTCTGTTTTAAAACAGATCACTATGCTGACCCAGCACAATTTCACTAACAAATACTCCAGCACTATTCAGTCTCAATAAGCTGCATTGTTAGCCAACTTGTCTTG
>NW_010107596.1:13924-44578 GCF_000699245.1 Pterocles gutturalis | reverse complement strand
ACATGGCTTCCCCACCGCACCAGCAGCTGCTGCATCACCACAGCACCGAGGTGAGCTGCGACTCCAGCGGGGACAGCAACAGCGTGACGGTGAAAATCAACCCCAGGCAGCACCAGGGCTGCTCCTCGTCCAAGCACTGCAAGTACAGCATCTCTTCCAGCTGCAGCTCGGGGGAGTCGGGGGGCACCCGGCGAGCTGTTTTTTTTTGCGGCCACGGCCTCCGCCGGCAGAAGAAGCTGCCGCAGCTCTTCGAGAGGGCTTCGTCCAAGTGGTGGAACCCCAAGTTCGACTCCAACAACCTGGAGGAGGCGTGCATGGAGAGGTGCTTCCCGCAGACCCAGCGCAGGTTTCGCTATGCCCTCTTCTACATCGGCGTGGCCTGTCTCCTCTGGGGCATCTACTTCGGCGTGCACATGAGAGAGAAACAGATTGTTTTCATGGTGCCGGCTCTGGGCTTCCTCTTGGTATGTGTCGTGTTTTTTGTGTTCACTTTCACTAAGACTTACGCCCGCCATTACGTGTGGACTTCACTGATACTCACCCTCCTGGTTTTTGCTTTGACTCTGGCTCCGCAGTTCCAGGCTCTGAAGCCTATCTCAGGAAGTGGTGACATGTCCAATCGGACTCCCGCGGCAGACCCCACAGACACTTGTCTGTCTCAAGTAGGCAGTTTTTCTATGTGTATTGAAGTGCTCTTGTTGCTTTACACGGTGATGCACTTACCCTTGTATTTAAGCTTGTTTCTGGGACTGTCGTACTCGGTCCTCTTTGAGACCTTTGGCTATCACTTCCGCGACGAGAACTGTTTTACACCTCTCGGAGCCGGCGTGGTTTACTGGGAGCTGTTGAGTAAAGCCTTCCTGCACATCTGCATCCACGCCATCGGTATTCATTTATTTATCATGTCCGAAGTCAGATCGAGAAGCACATTCCTGAAAGTGGGGCAGTCCATCATGCATGGAAAAGACTTGGAAGTGGAAAAAGCCCTGAAAGAGAGGATGATTCATTCTGTTATGCCAAGAATAATAGCCGATGACTTAATGAAGCAGGGGGATGATGAAAGTGAAAACTCCATCAAGCGTCATTCCACCTCAAGCCCCAAAAACAGGAAGAAGAAGCCCTCCATACAGAAAACCCCCATAATATTCCGTCCTTTTAAAATGCAGCAGATAGAGCAAGTGAGCATTTTGTTTGCAGATATCGTTGGCTTCACGAAAATGAGCGCCAATAAATCTGCCCACGCTCTGGTGGGACTCCTGAACGACCTCTTTGGACGTTTCGACCGTCTCTGCGAGGACACTAAATGTGAGAAGATAAGCACTTTGGGAGACTGTTACTACTGCGTCGCTGGCTGCCCAGAGCCCCGGGCAGATCACGCGTACTGCTGCATCGAGATGGGCTTGGGGATGATTAAAGCCATTGAGCAATTTTGCCAGGAGAAAAAAGAAATGGTGAACATGAGAGTCGGTGTTCACACTGGGACGGTCCTTTGTGGCATTTTGGGAATGAGGAGATTCAAGTTCGATGTGTGGTCCAATGATGTCAATTTGGCCAATCTGATGGAGCAGCTCGGGGTGGCTGGAAAAGTCCATATTTCGGAAGCTACTGCGAAATATTTGGATGATCGTTATGAAATGGAGGATGGAAAGGTGATTGAGCGAGTTGGTCAGAATGTGGTAGCCGACCAGTTAAAAGGTAGGTGCTTGTATTTTGTGCTCAGTCTTTTTTTTCTTTTCAAGCAAATGTTTTCCCCAGTGCATGTTTTGTGCTTGCTGACTTGCAAATTGAACATGTTTTGTGTTTAACTCTGCGTGCTGGTGATGGCAAACACCATGGGAATTACAGAATAAAATACGCCATGGAGATAAGCGCGAAAGATCATCTCCAGACTTCAGAACTCTTCAGCGCTCCTTGTGAGAGTATCGCATCGTAGGGAGGAGAAGGTTAATGTGTTTGCTGTCTGCGAGAGGTTTTTGTTTTACTGTTGTGTGTCATCCTTTAATTCAGTGAGTAAACTTGTTAATTGGCTTCATGTGCCATACATAGAGCATATGTGTTTTGCAGAATTATGTATATCTGTGAAAAGTTTTTATTGGCATTGGTAGAGTTGGGACTGTGAAGGCATTTGTGAAAATGACAGCTGGATTCACAGAAAGAAATGAGCACTGTAGATTTGGCAGTTTGATACAGCGAGTTGTTACAGCTCGAAGTTCGGCTGGAAAAAGTTACTCAGGTGGTTGAGTGAGCTGGCAGAGGCGCTCCTTTCTGCAGCTCGAAGGATTTGGGGATGAAACTGCAAATTTGCCATTCGGAAAAGAAAATGAGGGATCCTTCGGTTCCCCTCACGGCTTGGCTAAGGGTCCGGTTTCCATTTTTCTACAGAGTATTCATTTGGAAATGAAACCCTTGACTGCTTTCTAGCAGCGCTCAGAAGCGCGTGCAGGAGCAGCTCCACGCCGAGGGTTTAATTGTCTCTTTAGTAAAAGCCGCGTCTCTAGCGCTGTGCCTTTGTCTCGATGGTTGTCTGCAGTGCTTGTAGCCCGAGGTGGGGAGCAGACAGATCAAAATATGTTGCAAAACCCTTTTATGCTATGTGAGTTTATTGATATTGTTTATAAACGTACTCATTTCTGTAAAGAGGGTGTTGAAAACAGAGCGGAGGAAACTGCAGGAGTCACAGGACAGCGTTGTGATGGAGGAAGGAGATATTTGTTGCAACAAATACAAACCGAGGCCGGGATGGTTGTGGAAAGAAAGGTCAGCGAGTGAGGACAGGGAGGGTATTGCAAAACAGCGGTGGAAGTGGTGGCGGCAGGCCGCTCGCCTGGGGCAGGTGCTTATTTTGATGTGACACAAATACTTATTTTTGGTGAGCTGGCTCTCCGCGTGCGTACGGCAGCAGGGCTGCAATGAGAGGCTTACGGGGAGGAAGAGTATCGACAGTGACATTGGTGGCTGGAAGCCATAGAACTGAAGCAGATGTGTGTCCCTGGGCTTCGGCTTTCTGTTTAGCTTCTAAAAATACAAATTCAGTTAATTTCTTTGAAAACTGTTGGCAGCGATGTGTTTCGGTGGAAGTGTGCTTTCAAGAAAAAAGAATGGGACGTAGTCTAAGCTGAATCTTGCTGTGCTGGTGGAAATAAATCCAATAGGCTGTACAGAAACAATGTTGTGATATTTCATCTACCTTTGTAGCAACAAGGTAATTAAGTATTTTTGCTAAATTTGTAACTCTGTTCCATACCGTGAATCACAAAGTGACATGAACTTACTTGTGGAGACTGAGGGTGCTGCTCTGAAGTATTTTTATTTATTTGTTTCTATTTTCTAGGAGATCACAAGAGCACTGTGTAGAGCAATGATGCCCCGTGCCAGAAGTGGGTTTTTCGTGGCCTTTCTCAGACTTGTGTCCTTGGTTACGGTTATCGCGGAGGGGCACGCGTGGGCTGCTGTGCCTCGTCAGTGCAGTGGTTCGGGTTTGCAGCTCTGAGTGCCTTTCACGGGTCCTGCTTTAGGCAGGGCGCCGCAGATGGGCACCCTGGAATGCAGTCTAGATAAGATGAAGTATGCTCTGTGGACTGTTTTCATGTTTTTTTTGTTTTGCTTTTTTTTTTTTTCATGTTTTTCTCACCCTGAAACCTAACTATGAAAGCAGCTGGAGTATGTAGTAAGAATAGCTTCAGTGAGGAATATGGGTTGGTTTGGGTTTCCCCCCCCCCCCTTTCTGTATTTTGTTGTGGAACTGTAATTAGCTTCCATGTCTTATCAATGTTGTACGTAGTCACAGAAATCAGAGTCTGTGTGTACTTTTAAACCGAGCAAACCTCTGCCATCACCACCTTTATCTGCAGGTCTGTGGCACGTGTAGTCCCTTCCCCTGCGGCGCCCAGACCCTCAGGCACACGTGGGTGCTGCAGAACTGCCCATTTTTTCCTGTTTCCTCAGCACTTTGTTCCGCAGTCAGATTGCTTGGCTGACAGGTAAATGGCATCAGGAAAAAAAAAAAAAAGATGCAATGATAAAAGCAATCTAACAGCAGTGCCACAGGCTGGCGTCTGGAACCTGCTGCAGGGGAGGGTTTTGGGAAGGAGTAGCTCCGAGATTATTTAACAGAGGAAACCGAGATTTCACCTCTTAATTAATTGTCCTCTGCCAAGCACCTGCTCAGTTTTGGAAACTTTGCTTTACGATTTTCCCTGAGAATTTGTTGATAGTAGTGACCGAGAAGAGGAAGTTTGTGGTGGTTGTTTAATGGTGTCATACATCGCGCTCTTTTCAAGTACGAAAGTGCTGTGCAGATAGCGGACAGAAGCTTTGTTTCCCTACCAGTACTCCACTTCTCAGCTTCCTTTCAACCTTTGATATTGTAATGCTCTCCTATTTTTTATGTTTTATGTCTAGTATATCATCTCTTCATTGTCTGAGCTCCCACAGCGGTCACAGCTCTCTTTCTGAGGGTAAGTCAACATGATGAAGTCAGCTCTTGGTAGAGCAGAACGGGAGGTGCGGAGGACTCGGTGCCCACGTTACGCACGTTTTGGAACGTCTGCCTAAGACTAGTTCTGGACTGGGTCTTTGGAGAAAAGTACCTCTGTGGTTGGAGCACATCAGACGTGCTCCTGCAGCGAGTCTTTTGGCAGGGTTCACCCCGCAGGAATCGGGGTACAACTCCCCAGTGTGCACCGAGGCAGGGTCCGTAGCAGTCAGCTGGGCACGCTGCTTCCAAACTGCGCTCCCCCTTCCCTTTGAAGTGCTCATGCAGATGGACCCTGAGTTACCCTAGTGCTGCTCCTTGGTTTTTGGAATGGACGAGTCAAAACTAAATTTTTCTCTCCTCATCTTGAAATTTTTTTTGGGCAGAAATTAGTGCTGCTCCTTGGTTTTTGGAATGGACAAGTCAAAACTAAATTTTTCTCTCCTCGTCTTGAAATTTTTTTGGGCAGAAAAATCTTTTTTTACTCCTTTGATGTTTCCTTGGCCCCTTATTGCAAGAAGGAAGTGGGGTCCTGCTATGCTCCCTCATGTTTCTGACTTCTGAATTAAGTAGATAGTGTTTAAAACAAACCAACGAAGAGACCGAGCCATTGATGACCCTACAATGTTTTTGCCTACTGCTGACTGCTCTTTGTTTTAAGATTGCTTAGGCCATCTGTTTTCAGGGCACCTGATCCCCTTGCATGTGGGGGAAGCACACGAGAGCAATGTTGCAGTGATTTTTCTTTTTTTTTTTTTTTTTGAGGCTACAGATAAACCGTAGACATCAGCTCATTTATATCTTCCATAATAATTTTTCCATAGGACAATTCACTTTTTCTGTTTTCTTGCTGAGCTCCCTAGCAAATAAATTTACTCAAGGCTATGAGATGCTGAGAGTCACATAATACAAGTTAATGTGTCCCTGCTGGACTCTGTGGAGCCAGAGACCTCTTCTCAGGATATAAAAAGTTCTGCTTATGGAAATATTTTTGTTTTGCTCTGTTCTTCTTGCTTATTTGCCTGTCTCTTTCTTGTTACTTAGGAGGTCACAGTATTGCTGTTTGCCAGCCAGCCAGCAACTCTTCCAGAAATACCAGGGTCACCAGCATCTTTTTTTTTTTTTTTTTTTTTTTTGAGTGCTTAAAATATGTAAGCATGTTGGGGCAAGAATGCTTTCTCTGTGTTTTCAGAGCATGGCACAATGGAACCGTGATTTCATTTGGGGCATTTGTATGTATGCTGATGCTCTAATAAGAGTCATTTTAGTAAAGTTCCCATTAAAAAATAAATTCCCGAACTTTCTGCAGCAAGACACCTCCTTGTTCAGTTTGCCTCAAGGAAGGGCTTCGTCACTGAATTTCTGTTAGAAGCCTGTGAAGGTACAGACATGTTTACTCTGTGATCGCCGTTTGCTTCAGCATGGATAAAAGGTGGATGTTGTGCGTGCTGTCCCCTGGCTAACCACGCCGAGCCGTTGGTGGCTTGGGAGGGAAGGTCAGCTTTTGCGGTGCGTGAAAGTCCACCAGCTCACCTGTGGCAACTGGTGGCCGTTCTGATAAAGCCTGCCAAAGATTTGTAGCTTACTGCGTTGTCTTTCACTGTTTTCTTTTAATATCTGCTTTACTTTTAAGCATTTTTAAAATAAAGTAAATCAGTTATAAAAATGACTGTTTTGCTCGCTATTTAAACCTTTTAATGTGACCTGAGGCTATTATTTGTCTGTAAATAGCCCAGCTCTTGGCGTGGGGGCAGCCTGTGCCCCACGGGGTGCGTTTCCCTTGGCAGACCCTGGGACCCAGCTCTGCCCGGTGACCTGATACTCTGCCGCTCCTCCGGGTTGGGTTACAGGGAACACAGCGCAGCGGTTCCTCAGGCTGTGAAGGGAAGTCATTGAGTTTTCCTTCTGCTCCTCCCCTCTGCAGCCGATCGGGGGGACCCCAGTTACACCCCGACAGCAGTGAAGTGTCCCCTGCCTGCCCTGTCTTTGTGTCCTTTCCCAGCCCCAAGTGCAGGGGACCTGTAGCTGTTGTCTGCTTCTGGAAGTTCGCAGGGAGATGAAAGTTAAGATGAACGTTTTCTTCAGCTTTTTGAGCCCATCTTGCTGGGAATGGTGTAAATCGAGAAGGCTCGTGCCTGTGCCAGCAGGGCGGCTCTGCAGGGAGCTCTGCCCCAGTGCAGCATTGCTCTGGGGCTTGGCTAAGAGCAGCTCCAGCGTCTGCCTGGTGCGGGTTTCGGGGTGGGGGCGGGAGGTCAGGGCGTTTGCCTGGTTTGTGTCTTGCCGTCTGCTGCGCAGGTCTTCCTGTTCAACCTCCAGTTTCATCATGGTCAGTGAATACAGATCTTCAGGTGCTGGCTTTTTGTATTTAGTGAACTCGTTTGTGACAGATGTTGTAATTCTGGTTTTGGTGTTTTCCAATACTAATCAGGTAATCCAATCTTAATGTCAGGCAACAGCTGATAATAGAACAAATGTCATTTGTTTTAGAGTGGCAATGAAGTAAGCATGTGTACGTATTTCCATGTTGCCACAAAACAAAATTATCTTTCTGACTGAGAAAGAAAATGTCAGTGAATAGTCAGTTTATCGATTTTACATCATCTGACCTGTGAACTGTTATTATTAAGGTAGTAGTTCATGATCTTATTTTCAGGTGTGAGACAGAAAATAAAATATCATGCACAAGTTGACTTCAGTCCTGTATTTAAAAAATGGCAAGTATTCAGTGACAGACAAAGAATTATAATTAGAGGTAATTTGCATGAAGGCGTGTTGGCAGGAAGAGGTAAATTCGACATTGATTTAACATTGTGACATGATCTGTAATTTTACCATGCAATAGCAAGAAGAAAAGGAGGTAAATAGTGAATATAGTCGCTCATCATGGCTCTTGTCAAGGCTTCACCTGGTGAAGATGTGTTTTATAGCTATAAACAAGTGAAAGAACTTTGTATGAAAACCTAGGGATTGTTGAGCTTTCCAAATATCTTACGTGATACAATGACATAACTTTTCCTGAAGGTAAACCCACGGATCTGTGTGTCGGTGCTGAGCAGCCTTCCTGCCAGGTAGGTTTTGTGACCTTTGCAGAAACGTCACAACTTCTCCAAACTGTGAGGAAGATCTGTTGAGTTGCTCGTGTTTTTATGCAAGATCAAGCAGAAAAAGATCTCAATTTAAAAATACTCACACTCAACCTGGCTTTATTATTTAAGGGAAACTTGGATGTTGGCTTTTGAGGCTTTGAGTTTTGATAACATGCTTTAGGGCTAATTTGACTGCACACAGTGAAAAATAACTCATCAGCATCGTTACTATCTGTGTAGGATTCTCCACTTTGTACGGGGTGGAGACTGACTCTAACCATGTACTTTGTTTAGGAGCAGGGGCTCCAGTTTCAGTTTGTTGTGTGTCCTGACACTAATGAACAGATAAGCCAAGGCAGTACTGACCGTCTGGCTGCGGAGTGTTGCAGCTCTGCCTGTGTCAGCCCTGCGTAAGCCCTGCAGCGTGGAGTAACAGACATGAAGACATGTACGTCCTACGAGAGTTGAAGGGAGCGTGGCAGGAGCGGGGCTTTATTCTGGAACACGGGAAAGGTGGGCGCTGGAATCAGATCATGTAATGTTGGAGGGACACCATGGCTTCTGCTGCGTTTGATCCTCATCTGCAGAATCTTCCATTTGTGTTTCTCTCTTTGGCTACTCAAAATATAAGTGCTGCAGTGTAACCAGGTACCGCATCTGAGCTCTCTGCTTCCTTCTTCGTGTTTACATCAGTAAATCTTCAGAGGGAGGTGGGGGACTACTTAAATGAAGGAGAACTTCTTTAAAGAAAAGCCTTGACACTGTGGCTCTTGTGGGAAAAAGATTGATGGAAAAGACAAAACAAAGTCAAAGACACATAATTTATATTCATCTTCTGTCATGAGGGGGTTGCATGATTTGAATGGGTTGTTTAAAACTCTTTTTGTGGTTATTTCACAATATGTACTTCATTTCTCCTTCTGGCAGGCAAAGTGTGCAAGAATTTATATTTACCGCTTTCAAACAAAGTACAGTTAGGTTGGATTTCAAGTTGCTGTAGATTGTCCTGGAATATTACTAAAATGAGTAAATTAAAATTATTTTCTGCCATCTATAGTTTGTGTGTAAGCTGCCTCTCTCTGGATCCTGAATCACAAGCTCCCTCCATCCATCCTGGCTCTGTAAGGAGAGACAGCCATTCCTCTTTCTCTTACAGCTGACACTTGAAAATTCTCTGCTATTTTTAGATGATTTTCAATCTCTTTTCTGTCCTTTGAAAAGAAAGGGAAAAAAAATTCCTAGCCTTCAAATTTTTAACTTCCAGTGGGAGTTGCTATTGCAAAGAAGCCAGCTAATCAGTAGTCTCATTAACACATTTTAACGAGTTCTGTTATATAAATTTGCGTTGTGGTGATGGCTGTTTCATAGGTTTGTAGGAAATTGTTGGAACTCGATTTAAATCAAAGCCAGGCAGGTTTTGAAAGTGTAGCTGCTTGCTCCCAAGTAATAATTGTGAAAACATAAAGTGGCATCCAAAGTGGCAGTCAGAAGAGAAGTACAGGGTGGAGGTTGTACCATGATGTTACAGCTTGTTCGTTGGGGCACTGGTACTGTCAGGTGCTAGGACAGATTTGGCTGGTTAGGTATCTTGCTAGGCATTTGTCAGTGCTGGGCTGTGCCAGAAACCTGTATTGCCATGTCAAGCCAAGTTCTTTTTATCAAATGGATGTTCTCTTTCTTTCTTTTTTTTTTTCTTTTTTTTTTTTTTCTTCCCCCAGATGTTTTACCTAGAGCACTAGACCTGCTGGATCTATGGCTTTAGGGATAAATATTCTTCATGGTTCTGAAATTACTTTGTGAAGGAACAAAACGTTCTGGATATGTTTCTTCATCAGGCATCCCTTGGACTCAAAACGCCCCTTACAACTGCCTGAAAACTTTTTTTGGGTTTGTATTTGCTGCAGTAGCTGAATGTGGGAGTTCTTAGCAAAGCATATGAATAGCAATGATTGTATTGCAAGTCTTTATTTCACCGATAGCACTTACTGTTCCTCTTGTTGCGCTTCTAAAGCTGTTGTCTTCAACTTGGCTTGATAAATTTAGAAATCCCGTTATTGTCATAAAATAGCGTTACATATAA
Organism: Pterocles gutturalis; assembly: GCF_000699245.1. Taxonomy (NCBI): domain Eukaryota; kingdom Metazoa; phylum Chordata; class Aves; order Pterocliformes; family Pteroclidae; genus Pterocles; species Pterocles gutturalis. The sequence goes on along the minus strand of NW_010107596.1, from coordinate 34,938 downwards.
AGTCTCCAAAATTGGAACAGTGCAGAGAAAGTAGTGGAATAAACTCCACTAGCTTACTAATGGACCTTTCCTTCTGCCTGCTGCTTAACGTGTGCAGAAACATGCAGACAGAGGAAAATGTCTTTTGCTAGACCTGTAACATCTTGAATATCTACTTGTCAAAGAGTGATTTGCTTTCCTTTTGCCTTTTTTTTTTCCTTTTATTCCCCCTTCAGCTCTCGGCTGAACCTAACTCACGTTCCCTGTGATTCCTTACAGCAGAGGGGAGGAGAGGGGCCACGCGGAAAGAGCCGAACAGCATCCACATCCAGCTGCCTCTGACTAAGGCTGTGAAGACTTAGATTCCTTCCAGTCTTGTTGATTTATAGGCCTTCATGGAAAAATTCCTTTTTTTCCAATCTTGAGAGAGAGGAGGAGCAAGTGGAAAGCAAAGCTAATCAGTAATCAATAACCACAATACTAACAACTGTTAATATGTTCTAAGAGACAAAACAGCGGTGGTTTGGTTGACTGTGCTTAACTGCACAATAAGCAAAGAGAAGTCTGTAATTGAAATCAAATGTGCCATTAAATATTGATTCAGCCTACGGGAAACACAGGAACACTTCTGCATCTGATCCTGGATGATTAATTCTTTGCATTCCTTAGATAAACAAGGATATTTGAGTCAGAAATGAAATCTTGTTGTTTTTTAAATGTGCAGCTTTGATGTTTGACTTAGATGCATATGCCTAATGTATGGAACAGAAGGTAATTATTTTTTTCTTTGCCTTAGGCCCGCTGTTAGTCCTCCCTGGTAACCTTGTGCAGAGCTGTTGGCAGTAGTTCTCGGGATTAAATTCTTGCATTCTTTCACTCTTGTTTAAGGGACATGTGAAGTCCCTCCTGTAAGGTACCAAGTGCCTTTAACCTCTGACCAACTTGGATGAAAATATAACAGATAAATCTTCTGGAAATGCTCAGGGCCTGACAGGACCGGTGTTAGAGACGGGATGTAGAGAGGAAACGTTCCTGTGAGGGCATTATTCGCAAAGAGACCAGGTGCAGCTTTAGCTCCAGATTTCCTTTGTTTAGACAGCCTGATGCTTAGTAAGAGCTGTCTGTGTTCCTAGGAGGTCTGCGTTTGGACTGCTCTGAGAGAAGCAACGGCCACAGGCTTCCAGAAGGACGATGGAGACTTGGCAGTGTCACCCACAGTGAAATTACACCAGCAGATAATCAGACTTTGATCCAAGGCTTTTGTAACCTTTCCCATCTGTTTCCAGCTTTTTAAGCTTGGTTCTGATTTGATAACAATATCTAGGAAAGCAAAAGGATTTTACTTGTTTTGCTCTGACTCCCTGTTTGGGACTGACCTTGCTACTGGGATACAGGTTATGGAGGAGATTCTATCTCATATGTACGTGTAAGTTACTAATGAGACAATATAAATTATATTTAATGTTTTACTTGCTGCTTGCCAATGTAGCATCAACTAGAAGCAGAGAGCATTCTTAAAAATACCATGTGAAGATGAGAAAATTTATTATAAGTTGTTTCATAATCCCAATAAACCATTTAAGAGAAACACACACACCCCACGCTTCACCCCAGGTTCTGGAATCCGTAACCATCAGTAACTGAATTTTTCTGCTGAGGATGTTAAAATAACATATACGTCTTAGGTTATGAAACATTGCTGCTGCTGGAATTTGCTGTGGATACAGAAGTAAACAAAAGGTCTGCTAGTCTTCACAGAAGTCGCGTTTTCTAATCTGTGTCGGATACTTTGATTTGGTATTTGGGGATAGTTTTCCACAAATAAGTCCAGAAATCTTAATTACATGAAGCTGTTGTTATTTGCTTTTTATGCAGATGCATGTATGTGTGTATATAGCATTGCAGTAAACATGTGCATTGTTAGGGTGTTTCTTTTGTGAAAATACTCTGAGTTGTCTTTGTGTGCTGTTGTTTCTGAATAATCAGATGCTGGGATCGTGTTTAATCAACTTGGAAAGTGCTTAATTCTTGGAGCACGAATGACCAGATGTTCATCAAACGGGTGATGTTTTAATAAGTCTTGCTTAGCTATCCGTATTTAATAGGGAGCACCAGAAAATCTACCTGTCGGTAATAGAATGTGGTAGCTGCATCTCAGAGAGCTTTTCAGAGCGCATTCGTCTTCAGCAGTGATGGCTGCAGCCCGGGTGGGACCTGCAGCGCTGCTCGCAGGAGACCCGCTCCGGAGCAGGAGGAACGGTGGCTGCTGTGAAGTGCGGACGTGTTTGGATACGATCCGCGTGCTCGTGGTAACTGCGCCTGCCACCTCTTGCTCTGTCTGATGCAGGGGATGGAAAAAAAGGAGATAAAGGAGGGATGTCGTATTCTAAAATGTGCAGGTGAAGGCTGCCGAGAGGAAGGTGCTGGTTTGGGAGCCCTGATGAAGTGCTGGAGGACTGTTGTGCTTTGTGGCTTGCCCCTGCTCGGGGACAGAGACCGTTTGGTGATGGCTGTTTGCTGTTGAGGAGTTGGTAATGATTTTGTGTCCGTAATCAGGTCCTGAAACTGAACCAGACCATACGGAAGGCATTTCTGGTCAGGCACAGTGTTTTCAAAGTGTTATAAAAAATGTGTGCGTGATTTGGCTATATTTAAAATGTAGTGCATCTGTTAAGCATTTCATTCTCTGCAAGATTTCAGGAGGTGACAAAGTTGGAAATTGTCTTAAAATTTAGATGAAAATTTTTTCCAAGTTAGGATATTTGCCTGCTAGGCTTCTGCACTTTCAGCGCTTCAATGAAGTAGTGTATTTGATAAACAGTTAGATAAACTGCATTACGTATGTCTTTTGGGACTTAAGTTATTGATTTGCTTGTGTGAGCCTAGCATCAGCCATAGACAAGGATGCAGCCGACACAGTCCTGAATTTGTGTGCGGTGGTCTCCTGCTGCTGGAGTGGAGAGGGCCTTACGGCCCTGGGTTGTGCTGACAGCGCGTTATTTGTCTGACCTGGTTGGAGGAAAGGATTTGTTAATTCTCGCACTGTTCAGTAAGCCCAGGAGTTGGACTCTGCCCCACCAATGTCTGATGCAGCTTTTTAAACACTAAATCCTCCTCGTTCAAATGGCACTCTTTGTTAAAGCTTACAGTTCTGATCCTTTCATTTCAAAGAAAAGCCAGTTGTTGTTAGCAGAATTATTATTTAATATATATATTATTTGTGGCAACAATGTGCTTTTTGTGTGTGTTTTAATGTGCTCTTCAGGGCTTTATGGTAACACAACAGTGTCTGGGGGAAATACATAAAGCTCAGTTCAGGAACTGCAGTTAATACACGTTGAGTATGTCCACCGTGCATCTAAATAATACAACTTTAAATGTAGCAAAGGACTTTCACAAATATAGGCACAGCAGAACAGTGTTCTAAAAGTCCTTGCTGCTGTGCTGAGGTGATTCAGTATAAAATCAACACAGAGTACAAGAGTTAAAGCCGTTAACACAGACTTTGGGGTCAGAAGGATGGCTGGGAGGGTTTATAAGAGTTTGAATTGCCCTTTCAGTGTGTATGTAAACTTACAGCTGCTGCAGTGACGATTAGAAGACAATCTTACGTAAAATCAGCCCGTGAAGTGTAGCTGATATTAGATGTCGTTGAAAGGGTTAATCCTTTGGTCTTTATTCAGAGAAGGAGGCACCTCTCAGAGTGGTATTGAATGAATTAGGAAGCTTGTGCTGCTCCCTGGGCTTTTCAGCGATGGGGAGCTGGTGGTGCCGAGCCCCGGCGAGGTGCACCCTGCACAGCGCAGGCACAGAGCAGCGACCCGGTAGCACCGATAACTTCTTCCAGATGTGCCGTCCCGCTCCACACGGCAGAGGGGATGTGCATTATGGAAACAAGGAAAGGAGGGATGGCAGCTGGAATTCAGTGATCTGGCAAAACCAGCACGGATCCCATCCCCACACTTGAGTTGGCGTGGCTCTGTTAGAACCTCGTGGGACAAAGAAATAGCTTTCAGTTTTTGAGCGTGGTTAGCTTTATTTTTCCTGATGTGACTTTGGCTTGCCTCATATATTGAAGAAAACCCCCTTTCTTTCAAGAAAGCCTAAAATAATTCTCTTGATTGATATACATTTGGATATTTTTATACTAATATGTGGTTGAACCATAACAAACGGAGGATGAAATTGTACTCTCTGGTATTTGCTCCTTCTTTTCCATGGTCAGGGGAGAAAAATCTGCCACACAGGCACAGTGCACAAACTGGAAAGATCACCGGGTATTTGAATAACTCGTGTGGATTAGATGTGTGCCACTTGTACGTGGGACTGTGGTAGAGTGAGCCAAGGGCTGGGTTTGAAACTTCTCTCTAGAGTTCCTGTCTTTAGTTTCTCAATGAATAAACTCCTCACCTGTAGCTGTGTAGCCCATTCCTGAAAGACCATTGTCTACATATTTCACTGAATGGATTGTTTTTCCAACGTGACCATTCAATACTCTGCCAGGGGAGGTAAGCTGTCCCTGATCAAACTCCAGCTAGAGCTGTTGTTGGGTGTCTTGGTGTTGGGTGGTGTTCCTGCTAGCTCTAATAAAGCTTCTGGAATAGTTTACTTCGGTTTCCTGTTCTGTGGAGTTTAGCTATTGCCAATATAAGTTTTTTATGTGAAGCTTACCAGACACATGCTGAAAATGTGACGATGAAGTGTTGGCTTGCGGTAACTGAGATTTCTCCTGTACCTTCTACTATGTGACTCCTAAAACCAGGTTTAAATTCCTGCCTGTCACACATATGTTCACTTCTAACATGTATTAGTGGTGGAACGAGCAACACGAAGTGCTGGTATGTGCCGAGGTCGGGTAATGAGCTCGTTTATTGATAAGAAGCTTTGCTAATGCTTTGTTGACAGCGATTCCCAAAATGCTGCATTGGAGGTTTGTCCCGGAATCCAGGTGCTTGCTACTGCAGCAGAGTTACATAGACTAAAGAGCGAGTAGTTAAAGTGAGTAGTATTGTTCCATGGGACACAGGGTGCATTGCTTGATAATTCTGCCTTGGACGCTGTCTGCAAATATTCTTTTTGTGCTGGGTTGGGAGTGTGTTCTCGGATCCCATCACAGTCTCTCATTTTCTACTTAGAGCATTTTTCTCCCCATGTTGGAGTAAGGGGGAATATAGGGGAGAACTGTTCCCTTTTTAGGATGGTATAAACAATCTGAGAAATACTTTGAGGTCTTGAAAAGGTAAATCTGTATTTGGACATTAGACTGAGAAGAGATGGGGGGGCTGTGGAGGTACCAGCTGCCTTTGCTTCAAAAACAGGATGAAGAATTGCAGGTTCAGCACAGCAGCATCTGAAATCTCTTCACCGACACGGGGAGGTGCAGTATGTGTAAGGAGGAATGTCCCCTTTACCTCCTCAGTAAGTGCTCATCCTGCAGCCTGGTGGTTGTTTTGCTTTCCCGTGCTTGGGTGGCAGATTCTCATTAGCGATGTTTTCCCAGTTGCATCTTTTTATTTGGTTTTCAGTTCCTGCACTCCTGGTTGGAGCCGAGTGTTGTGCCTCGAGACTTGGTGAGAAGTTGTCATAAAGTGTATTTTTCAGTAGGTTTTTTTCTTTAATACAAAACAGATAATGATTTATCTTTCTGACTGCAGTGTTACAGTAGTTCTAGAAGAGAGAGGATTTTTACGTGGCGTGTATTTGGGAGGAAGGAAGTGATTCTTTAATGGTCTAAAATTTTCTGATGCTGCCTAGCATTTGGGGCGATTCACGCTGTTTCCTGAAACAGAATTTAGCTTTTTGGATGTTGGAGACGGAAAGAGCATAGCGCAGCAGCAAAAGTATATCCGAGATGTTTTCCTGTTGTTGTTTTTTAATAAGCTCTCCCCAAAGTTAGTTCCAAGACCTTTAGAACATGGGGGAGCCTCTGCTTGTCCCGTGTGTAGAAGAATTGATTGATCCAGTAATCACACCCAGCTAATATTTTACTGTTTTGAATACACGGACTACTTAGCGTGACTTTATCTGAATACTACTGCTGTTGTAAACGTGGCTCCACATGTGCAGAAAATACATTATTTTGTTTATGTTCCTATCAACCAAGACAGCAAAGAGACCACGTATATAATGCTACATAAAAATCAGAAAGGTAAGCACTGGTGAATGTTTACAGCACAGTCAGTAGGTTGTTCAGTTCCTTCATCTTTGCCTTTAAAATTTACTGTTATGAGATTTGGAGCTTTAATGAGTTGATTTTTAAATATATTGGATTTTTGATTTTTAAAATTTACTTAATAACTAAGAAGTTAATTGGAAAAACCCCCAGTGTTTGGAAGGAACCTGAGCTGAAAGGCAGGTGAATGGCTGATTGTTGGTCCAGTGGGGGATGATTAGTTCTCAGGGTCTTCTGAGCACGGAGGTGATGGTGCTTCACAATTTCGTGGGCTCAGATGCTGGGGTCTCTTTGTGGACATTAGTTTTTCTTTTTGGATGCTCCTTTACATTCTTGCCTGCAGATTTCAGGGGCCGGTTAAGAGTTGAATTTTCTCAGGGAAGTGCAAGCTCCTACCCATGGTAACTTGTGCAGTTCTAAAGAAAGATCATATTTGCTGGAAGATCGTTCTCCCTCCTCCCAAAAACCTGACAGCTGTTTTAAGAAGTTATTTTCAGGCTGGAACGTGAAACTTGGAAGAGAACCAGACTCCTTTATAAACAAACTTAGCAGTCTTCCCCCCACCCCCCCCCCCCCCCCCCCTTAAAAATTACTCTGTACTTTTATTTCCAGTTTAATGCGGTTGATCATATGTTAATGCTGTTGTTTATTTCCCCCTTTTTATTTCCTTTAATGTTCTTTAGTGTTTGCTAATAATTCAAAAGCATAAAGAACTGGAGGTAGTTGTGGACGTTGTGGTGGGAGCTGCAGTGGTGTTTCCAGTGCCGTTTCCTGATGTGGAGTGTGTTGTGAAAGAGGAAAGGTCGGATTTACGGATACTGGTATTAGTGTGGTTTCTAGCCCTAGAACTGAAGAGCAAAACTTACTTCTGAGCAATATCTCATATATTTTGCTGCAAGTTTCCAAGGTCCCATAGCACCATGGTAGCTTTTCTCAAAATATTGTGGCTTATTTAGATAAATTTTCAGTATTTGTTTTCTTTGTTCTCTTGCAACTGGAGATAAGCCCCGTAGGCATTATAGCAGCAAAATATTTTAATGGGATGGAAGCTGTTAAGGGAGAAGAGTTATTCTTAAATCTTCTTTTGTATTTTTAATTACCCATTAGATTGTATCTTCTGAGAAGTGAATTAGAGGAGGAATTTTGGGATGGGATTTGGTAAGACTGGGAGGCAGTGGGGGAAGCAGAAGTCAAAGGGATGTTGGGTGACAGTGCAAAGGAAGAGACTGTAAGGAGATGAAATCTGTCGAAAATGAATCTGAATTGCTTTTTGTGGGATGTTTCTGGTTTAGTCCTTAAATCTCATAAATTTTGTTTCAGTAATGGAAGAAACAAACAAAAAAAAATGTGAAACAAATGGGAAACAACAACAACAGCTTACGGAGAAGTTAAGGAACTCTCTGTAGGGACTGGTTTGGGTGTCTGCCTTGGGGCAGGTGAGTGCCTGGGCGGTCAGCACGCTGTCGAGCCTTTTATTGCTCCGGTGAGGGTAGTTTACCACCTTCCAGAAGGGATCAGAAAGCTGTGAGTAGTGATGGATTGCTGCTAGAACAGCTTAGCCGTGCTGTTGAAATACTGCATCTTTATTTTTTCTCGCTTTATTACAGTGAGATGGCATTAAAAGAATTTTAATCCTCTTTTTGAATTATTTGGCATAGAACTATTGCTGATTTACTGCGGGGGGAGATTGTTGTTTTGGGGTTTTTTGGTGTCATGAACTGTCTGGCTTGTCCAGGACCCAGAGTAAAACAGAATTGCTCAGCTTGAAGTGGGTAGAGGCGATCTTTGCTATCACCAAAAGCGACACGGATCAATAATGTAATGCTAAAGCTATGCCTTGCCTTCCTCCTTGCGTTCAGTCCCCGGCAGCCTTGGTAGCGCAGCCCGACAGTGTGTTTGCAGAGGAGCCCGGGGAGGCACACGGATGGATGCCAGTTTGCCCACGCAGGCTGCAAGCTGTGACCCAGCTGTGTGTTGGTGTGGCGGTACCCAATTCTGGAAGGGAAGTGTGGGGTTGGACAGATAATCGTGCGCTCGCCCTACCTCCCAGTGACAGCTGCTGAGCAGAGCAAGGTGCTTCACAGAGTTTTTTTTTTTTTTTTGTTTTCTTTTTTTAACACTTAATCAGTCTCTGCTTCTCACTACCAGAGGCAGAAATTCAACACGCAGTGGTATTCATTTTTATCTTTATATGCACACATGTGTAGGCATAGAAATAAATGCATTGATTCTCTTAGTTCAGAACTGAAAAAAAAATATTCCCAACTGATGCTTTGGGGGTTTGTTTTGCTTTTAATGGATGCTGCAGCCACATAAAACACCAGGATAGAAGCTGGGTATCTATGAACATTCTGGCTGTCAGTGAAGCGGTGCCTCTGCTGCAGGGGCTGCCGGTGTCCCTGGCAGGTAGGTGTGACAGCCGCATTGATTCTCTTAGTTCAGAACTGAAAAAAAAATATTCCCAACTGATGCTTTGGGGGTTTGTTTTGCTTTTAATGGATGCTGCAGCCACATAAAACACCAGGATAGAAGCTGGGTATCTATGAACATTCTGGCTGTCAGTGAAGCGGTGCCTCTGCTGCAGGGGCTGCCGGTGTCCCTAGCAGGTAGGTGTGACAGCCCGGCTCAGCGGTGCCCGTGTGTGCGCAGGTCTGGCTGTTGTGTCTTCTGCTGCTGGGCTTATCTGTGTTTGCCTTGGCCAGCCGGATCCCAGTCCGCTTCAGTTAGCCAGGCCTGGGCTTGCAGCGCTGGTGATCCCTGCTCCGAAGGTGTTTTTGTTGTGGGTACTCTTGTGTGATAAGTTTTTGTGCTTACAAATGCGTTTGCTGTTGGAATTTACTCTGCTCTGGTCTGCAAGCCTTGCCGTAACGTTTCCAGGTCTGTTGAACTGGAAACTTCCCTCATGCTGTCTAAACTTGCAAAAACAAACCAGGCATAACTGTTTGTAAAGGCTGTTGTGTGAGCTGTTCTTTCTGTGTATTTCCCAAATTTGTATTGCAAACAGTAAGATGAAAGTGAAAAAGCAGGTGATTGGGGTGAAAGTAGGAGCCATGAGTAGTAAGACCCATTTCCCTTTGGCTTTGTGTAAGCAAGCGCACACGTGTATCAGGAAACATTCTCAAATATTTTCTCTTATTTTTATTTTTTTATTATCTACCAGTACAATTGTACAGGCTTGGTTGTTGATAAGCAGGTAAGTATCAAAGTACTCGTATCAAAGATTAAGAAAATAAACTTGGTTTTCTGATTGAGACAAAGTCGGTAAGTGATGGAAACAATACGTGTGTGAGGGAATGTTCTCTGAGGCCGGTGAGCCTGGGGACTTTACTGGTAATATTTCAGCCTTGTCCCCCCTCCTGGCTGAGGGGCATTATTACATCATTTACTGTCATGTTAGCAGGTCTCTCCTTGCAGTTATCTACAGGGAGACTAAATACAAATACCTTAGAAAAGACCTGTGACTAAGGTCAAAATATCCTCAGGGGAGGATGGCTTCAGGGGCTGTTTTTAGGCACCTAAAACTTGAGCGAGTCGTTCCCCCCCCATAGTGTGGTGTTGGATGGAGTTTTGGTTGCTTGGTTTGGTTGGGGTTTTTTTAGATACATTCTGTTTATTTTCATAATCATGACAATTGTTGCCTTGAAGTACGTCATTTTTAAAGGTCTCACGAAGCTTTAGGGGACTGTATTGTTTATATTAATCAATTTATACCAGGGCTCTTACCTAAAGATTCCTTTGCATCTGCTTTATTAATTTTCATAGCTCTTTAATTTTCCTGTTGAGTTGCACAGGGCCATGTTCAGTACACAAAGGCTGCCGGTCTATGTTTGTATCTGGTTTCCTCAATAGTTTGTTCTCTTTTTGAGTTTGAAACTTACATCTTAATTTGTTTTTATTCGAGTCTGATGTAACAGTGCCAGATCTAACTAATTAAATTTCCCGTCTTAAGCTTCTTACAACTTACACATTTTCTACATCATTGAACTTTCACAAGTCCTGCACTTGCCCAGGCTACACCTTGCATTTAATTTGCGATTTGAAATTACAGTGGGCACTGCGTCCTGAACTTGTTTTGATCTATCCATCTACAGATTGGGGAAAAAAAATCAAAGTATAAATATACTCAGCTCATCTCACTGGGGCTGTTTCACGGGAAAGCAAGCAAGCCCTTACTTGGTACGACACGGCACGTCCCAGGAAGCACCAGGGAGAACTGGTGGCCTGTCTCTCCACTCTCCCACTGACGTGGGGTTGATGCAGTTGGGATAGACCTGAGATTTGGTCCAGTAATCCAGATCCTGCCTTTTGACAGAAAGGAGACAGGTTTCCCGATTTCCCCATCCAGTTGCAAAACACAGTTTTTTCAGGATTGCTGGAGCTGGACGTTGTTTGCTGGAGGACGAGAGGATCCCTGCCAGGCTGGTGCTCAGCCGGTGCTGGTGGTGCCCACGATGCGCTTCTCTCGGTAGGATTTTCCATCACAGGAGTTTACGTGTTTCCCACGTCCGTAAGCTTGTGCAAATAACAAACCAGCAAAGCTACCTCCCTACAAATTGTCATCCAGGCTTGGCATTAGCGCTCCTCAGGCTGTATCCCCTGGTTGCTGCTGCTCACTTGCACTCTGTGTTTTTTTTCCCCAGCTCTCCCCCTCTCCTCTCGTTAGTGTAACTTTCATTCAAATTAAATTAAGGAAACACAAGGGAAAACACATACATTTTAAGAGGCTGGTTCTCTGCTAGCGCCATGCTTGCTGTTAACTGCTGCTTGTAGTTTGCCTTCGTACAAAATACCAGCTTCTGCTTTGTTTCAGGACGGGCAGAAGCGAGAGAAGGGTTTTTAAGTACAGGAGGTAACGAGGCTTCGCTGCTTGTAACGCGATGCAGTGTTCGGATGCCTGTGTGGTTTCTTGGCCTTCCCCTCTCCGTGTAGATTAGAATTGCTGAATTTCCAGTTGCCATTTGGAAAATCTGTTTTACCTTCTTCAGTACAATCCTAGAAATGTTTTCCTTCCCTGCCTCCAGCTTCTTACTTTTCCCTGTGCCCCTTCCCTTCCTTCCAGTCCTTCCTTCCAGATTTCCACTGTGGGACTGAAGCCACAAGAAAGGGCTGAGTCAGTGTCTGGTACCACTGAAGGAGTGAAAAGCTGAAGCAAAGGGAGTAAATGAAGTAATGGGAGTAAGTAGCTGGGGTAGGATGGCTGGAAACTTTCACAGTGGATCTGCTGATGGACAGGCGTTCCTCGGCGGTCTGCAGCAGATCCGCTGCTGGGGTCTCCCACTTCCTCTGGTCTCTTGTTTTCTTCCTTACTGTCGCCCAGTTAATATGCTCGTCAGGGCGGGATTCCCAAAGAAACAGCCAGAAACTTGATTGGAAAGGGTCATTGGCATCCTTTTAATTTTATATGGGTCACGATCTGGAACATTACACAATCTAAACGTTGATGAATTGGCAGTGAATCTCCGGGCCATTCATTCTTCAAAACACATTTTAGCTGTTGTTAATAACATGGAAATGTAAAGATGCAGTGGCAGAGTGGCCGAGCCCCTCGCGGGTTCCTGTGCGGGAGAGGAGCCCGTCCATGGGTCTGGGAAGTGCCCGTAAGCTGCTTTCAATCCGAGCGGTTTGTTTAACTCTGGATTTATGGGATTTACAATAAGCTAAACAGAAAGATATTATATTACTTTTTATCTGGAGCATCTCTCTTGCACTTGAGAATAAGCGAGTGCTGGGCAGGGAAGAGGCTGCCGATGGGAAGAGCAGCTTGCCCGGGGACGACGGGGCCGGAGGATGGAGCAGAGGGTGCTCACCGCCTTCCCCCCGCGCAGACCACAGCCACCGGCTCCGGGGCCATAAAAGGAAACAACATTTCTTGTCAAAATACAGCTGCCCAGCTCGTTCGCTTTCTGGGAAAAATGTCCAGTGACTCTGCTGATCCAGCCTTGCGATGTGCACATTAAAAGTATAAACATTTACTTTCTCTTAACTGGAATCGTTGGCTGTTCAGAACCCATAGGGCAGGGGAGTAACAGAAAGCTGCCAACTGATGAGTGGTCGCCACATAGTGATGTAAAGCCTAGCTAGAGGTTTAAAGTTCAAAACAATTTGTGGTTTTTTTTTTAAAAGTCGTCTATTTTATCTGGAGGAATATAGCAACCAGACATTATTTGCAAAAAATCGTGCATCTTTGAAATAAATTCAGTTTTGAATAAAAAGTAGCAAGTATTTTTTTCCTCATCATTTAGTTTGAATTATTTTATAACACTGTATTGCTCAGAGAATTTTAAATTTCTATAAGCTCTTTAAAAGATGCAAGACAGTGTTCTGTTGGCATAAGCTGAGTGGAAAAGTAAATATTTAAGGCTGACCTATTGAAGTATAAATAGCGGTTACTGTGTGTAGTGTTTCAATTGTAAAAATATTTCTTGAGGTCTGTTAATATGCACCATTGCTTGTCTGATGGGAGCGTTTTTTAAAAGCTGCATTTCTTTTTTGGCAAATTGATCTAAAATGGGTCACTGATACATCTTTGACAGCTTCTGGTGCCTCGGGTCCCTTACGTGTTCATCACTCCTCTCCTGGGAAGGTCCCATCTGCTTGGCAGCGCACACCAATTGAGGGGTGATTCTCATTCCCAGAGGTTTATCCTTGTATTCTGGGTTGAATTTGGAGCTGTCGCATCCAAAAATGAGGAATATGGTCAGGCAGCGGGAGCTGGCTTCCCCAAACGCTGGTGTTGGCTCCTGCCCGGCTGCCGGCATGGGCAGTGCTGCTGGGGGGCTGCTCTGGGGGATGCTGGCGTTGCCCCTGGTGGATGCTGGTAATTAACTTCTCTCGTCTCGGGCACCTCACCAAGCAAGCAGAGTTCGGTTTTTCTCCCTCTCTTTGGAACTTGATCTTTAGCACTCGTGTTTTGCAAGAAGAGGGTATTTATCGTACCTTGTGTCTCAGAGTACCTTGTCCCGTGGCCTCGGCTCGGGGAGATTTCCCATTCTTGCGGATTTAAGGAAGACCTGAAGTGTTGCTGTAGCACGGTCCTTGTGTTCAGCAGTAATTATACAGGCTGTACTGTCTGCTCGCTGTGTCATGAACACTGGCTGGCTTCCACGTGGGCATGGAAGCTGTGGGATGGAAGCTTTCAGCGTGCTTTGCCATTGCACAACAGCTGTGCGCTGCTTACCGCTGAAGTTTAGCTCAGCCCGAGCCAACCTGACATTTGAACTTAATGTTTTACGTGTTTTACTTTAGAAATAATATAACAGGGAGGCGTCCTTCTATTGAAGAGTGTTATCATGATAACAGATGACATTCGTATGGAACTCCATTGATAATTACAGCTAAATCTGCTCTGGAAAGTTTATATTTTGTATGTAAAACATGTTTTTACTGAAAATTTTATTAAAGGGAATAGTGTGAGGAATCTTTCTAAATTTCAGCTTTTCCAGCTCTTAAAATACTGAGTTTAAAATGCAGAAATTCAGTCTTGGATTGCCCTGCAGAATGTGAACACACTGGAGCCTTTCAGAGTTTTTCTTACCTTTCCGAAGCGTAGCTTGCTTGGCCCAGATTAGTAACTTTGTCAGTGGTACGCGCAGTTCTGAATGTTAATTATCATAGCCTCCGTGGATGCTGCTGCTGTCTTTGTCAGCTCATGCTTTCTCTTGTTTATTCTCTCTTTAATACTGCCTGCTAATCCTGAGTCATATTTTGTAGCTGTGGTTTGGAGCCACCTTTCAGAGCCCGCGAGCTCTCCGCCGGTGAAGCGCTACATCGCATGATTTTCCCTAGCAGCAGCTTCTGCCCCTTGTTTTCCTCCTGAACCACCTGCAGCCTTCTGGGCAGCGTGGGGTTTTTGGCCGCTGTTCAGACTAGCTCCATACGCCACCAGTTTTGCCCAGCAGCTCAGGGAGAGCGGCCGGACGACGCCTGTTCCGACCTGGCTGTCCTCGTGATGGGATTATAATATTCACGGGAAGGGTGTGTTCGTGCCACCAGGTGGGTCCAGCAAGAGGCGATGGAGGATTAAGGGCAACTGCTTCCATTTAAATTAAGTCATTTCGTTGCCACACCATTAGGAAAGGCAACCGGGAATGAGACAAACATGTCCCCAAGTGATGTTGGTAGCTGTGTTATTTGTTGACCGAATTACATCAGTAATTCGGTGAAAAATCAAATGGTTTGTGAAAGCTTTTGTGGCCAAGAAGGAAAGAAATCTCAATTTTTTCTGTATTGGCTGTTCAGACGCGTACAGTACTGGGTGGCTGTGTGTTCAGCTATCAGTGCGTGCTGCGCCACCGCCACACCTGTGATCGGGGCGATGCGCTGGCCTTCTTACTGTTACCCTCATAGAAACAATTCATTTGGTAAATTATTTCCTATATTCCTCTCTAATCTGATATCTAATTATATAATAATGCTAGTGAAAATCAACAACATTCTCTTAGGTGCTCTCAAAAAAAAGATACTCTCTCTCCCTGTGAACTCTCGTTTAAATAGAGAAGCTAAATCCAACACAGAGATAACAGCCACAGCAGAAATCAATCTGTGTTCAGGATATGAGTGTGCTTAAATATTTTCTTTTCAAATGTGGTTTTAAAAAGTGCTATCTAATGTCCTATCTTATATATTTAGAAGTCTAAAAGCTTTGTTCATAATCATCAACTCTGCTGTGCTGATCGCGCAGGGCAGATAACTGAGGTTAACACTTAACAGAAGGCTGATCTTGCCAACTTTCCTCTTACAGATTTGTTCTTTCCTCCATTTGATCTGCTGCATTTTGTGCAGCCGACTGCTACTTTTCCATCTCACTAATTCCATAATTTGTTGTTTATTTGCTCTCTCTGCCATACCTGAATCACCATTTGGAAAGAACAAGGCTGCCCTGCAGCCGGCCGCGCAGCAGGCAGGTCCCCAGGCACGCTGCCTCGTCGAGAAGGTCTGGCTGGGGTACCACGGGGCTCACCACAAGCTCTTCTTACCTTCTGTTTTTCAGTAAATTTTTTTTTTTTCCTAATCACTTCTACAGACTGCTCATTTTCTGTATTTTAAACATACTCATGTACTTCAGTCCATGCGGCTGTTTGGAAATGAGCTGCTCAAGCTCATTTAGATAGTAATCATAAGCTGAACATTTATATCCCATTTTACAGGCATTTGTAAATCCCATCAGTAACTGATTAGCAATGTTCTTCAGGGAGGCTAGATGTGGTGCAGTCAGGTCTCTGAAGGTGCTTGCTTCATGCTCATTTCCTTGCTTTTTGTTGCTAAAAAAATAGATTTTTCTCGCCATAGTAGTGCCCATCGTCCAGCGGTTTGAACGCCGGAGTCATAGACATAGTGGGGATGTCAGAGTGGCCGGTGGATCCTTCCCTAACCTCAGAGCTCTGGAAGGGCCACATGCTTCCTAAGGGAGGGATCACCAAATTGACTTTTGAGAATAAAATATATTTCTGGTTTTAGTAGTGTCAGCTCCCCCACATTTGTGTCATGTAAAAAGCTTTAACACCAACAGGTTTTACAGGTTGCATGCAGTTCATTCTTACCCCACAATGAGATCTTGAGCAAATGCTTAATTCCTTTCATTGCCCAAGAAATGCTAAGTGCTGATTTACGATGCAGTTGCATTCAGGTTGAATCTTAATTTGATGCGTGTGTGTCACTTAACAACAGATGCTTTGGGGAGTAAAGACTCCTATAATTAGATTTGGCATATGTTTTCATGATAGGTGAAATAGTTCGCATGCTTCTGGAATAAATATTTTCTGCAGCCCGTATTTATAATGATGGTAAACAATGGAGCATGTCAGCTCCGAGTCCCACATGTTCAGTGTAAGCTGTGGCTTTTGGAACGTGTACCCTCGCGATTCAAAAATATTGAGTCCTTTCTAATGGCATTTTTTTGTTGTTGTTTTAATACTCCAAAAAAGGGAAAGATCAAAGTGCAGTCTGTTCTTTCCTGCCCTTCTAGATACACAAAACAGCTGCAAAGCACAATCAGCTATTGTAGTGATATGTGCCCGAGGTCTATAAATAGACGTAAAGCTCCAGGCTTGAACTGTGCTGCTGGAGAGGCCAGGGGATATTTGCTTGGGGTTACTAAACATTCCCTCGCTTGTTTGTGGTTTAGAACCGTAATTTCCTAGGCTGCTATGTTCCAATTAAATTTGAATTCGGAATGATTTTGCCGTGAAGGCTTTACATGACTTCACTGTTTGCAGTTTTCTCATTCCCTGTTTTTTTAACCTATTGGTTTTTTTTCCTCAATGCGCAAGAATTTTACAAGTTCCTAAAAGAAATCAATTTAAATGCAAGAACTAAATTTTTTTACCAAAAGAATATTGCCATGATGCATGCATGGCCTTAGTGGGAAGTTTATGGAGGTACGTATGAAGAGTGAGAATCTGAATCTTGCTTCATTAAATTGTGGTCTGGACTATCCTTCAGCCTGGAAATGTGCAGTGTGGTGCTTGATAAGAGCTTCGTGTTCTGTTGAAGTGGGAAGCAGGCGGCTGCTGCAAGCACGCCCTGCCTGGCTGTGCAGGAGAGCAATACAATCTGTGTGGCGTGTTCAGAGCGGTCAGAGCTCTGCCCAGGTTTTTAAATTCAGTATGCCGCGTGCTTTTTATTCATCATGTTAGCTCGGATTGGAAGAGCTGTTGGAAATGTGAGAGCTAGGGACTTGCTAGATGATGAGAGAAAAATTAGTGTTTTTGGCAGGAGGAAGGTGTTGGGGATAATTTGGGTTTGGAGTATCCAGGATGTGGTTGAAGCTGCTGCTGGCAGAGGTGAAGGAGACTGGAAACTGCTCATCTGCTTTCTGCACTCTCTTCCTGAAAAAACTATTGATTCCCATTGCGTTTCAGCAACATTAGCACCTAACAATACCAGTACTGCTGCCCTGCTTTAAATTTAAATGAGCAGAAGTGATAAAAATAGCTCCTTTAGCGGTTAAAATTGGTACTTTCGGATGTGACCTTCACGCTTTGAGTCAGGTGAACCACTTCATCTCTTGAGTCTGTCTTCTTTCAACACCAGGACCTGAAGTTTGGTTTATCACTGCGTATCAGGAGTGATTTGGAAGGTCCTGCCCTGTGTAGGCATCGCACTGAAGGTGTTTCATGAAGCTTTCGGTGCACAAACACAATTTCAGTGTATGTGGTCAGCGTTTTCCAAGGCCGTGTGAGGTTACGGTGGAAATTCCTCAGAGAACAGAGTGGGAATTTCTGATACACTTGGTGTTAAACAATGTTGTTTCTGAAGGAATAGCAATAAAGATGAAGGAAACATGTTGAAATCTTAACTGAAAAAGATACACATATTATTATTTTTTTAAAATAATGTACAGGCATGTAGCGTTTATTGCAGCACCCAGAGTTTCGTATAAGATGTGGGTATGTTTACAGGGCTGCTGTTCTGACTGGTGGTGATGGTCACTGAGCGGTGTTTGCTCATGGTTTTTGTCAGGCAGAAATTATTAATTTGGATTTACCTGAATTGATAAAATTAATCTAGTGTGCCATTTCTTGGTGCTCCAAGTGCTATCTTGGGTGCTGAACAGAGAGGAAGGACGGCTCTCCTTGGCTTGCTGGGATGCTCTCGCTCCTGAGGTCTCATGGAATAGCAGCATGGTCTGCCAGTATGTTGACTGCTCCCAGTACGTCATTGTGTCCCGTCTCCCCTTCCAGTTTGGTATTGGCCATGAAATCAGTGTCAATGTAGAGTTGTTTTCCTATTCAAAAGGCTTTCTGCAAATTGAGGAGCTTCTGCTCTTTGTGGAGAGGGGGTGGACCAAACCTATGTTCCAGCACTAGATGACAAGTAACTCCATCTGAGAGATCTCCAGTATCTTACCTCTTCACCTTCATGTCAACAGACCATTTCTAAAGCCCAGCAGAACGGGGAGAGGAAGGGGGAAATGCCAAACCTTGCTTTCACCTTCAGGCAGTGCCGAGCCGGGGTGACTCCTTTCTCCATAACCGCCGTGACTCATCTGTGTGGAGGCCAGCATGGCAGAGAGGCTGAGAGAGGAAAAATCAGTCTCCTGCCCCCTTCCAGCAAATTGTACGGAGGATTGTAGCTGTCTGGGAAGGACTTAGATGACTCTTTAGTACGTGTTTTGGTTCGTCCAGGTTCCTTGCGAAGGAGAGATTCCAGGATGCAGCTGGAGAACTTCATACAAAACCCCTGGCGCTTGATGCAGTTGGTGGCTCTTCTCTGCAGGGGAAGGGTGGGTTGAGCCCACTCAGTAGAGTCGGGAGCTTTCACGCCTGTTTGCTGGAGCCAGTCTGGCGTGTTCAATTTCTGACCATCAAGGAGCTTTCTTTGTAGTACTGCTTGGAGGAGCTTCCAGAAAGGATCTAGAGAAGGCACTGTGCAACTTGATAAGTGGTCCTTGGAGGCCATCGCCACTCCTGGTTGTGAGGTGTGTCCCCATGTCAGTGGCTCTGACAGGTCCAGGCCAGTCTCCAGGGCAGAAGCTGGCCAGAAGTTCCCTCTGGACTGCCACGCTTAGAGCCTGATTCTGCCTCCTCTCTCGTGGGACCTGCCTTGTGTCGTCTCTGGAGTGCAGCATGAGACTGGGAGGTTCCACTCCGCACTCAGTTTAACACAAATCCGTGGTTTTATCCCTTCTTTTTTTCTGGAAAAATATTCCAAAATGCAATGACAAGATAGACTCCTCCTCTTATTGGAATGAGAGAGACAGAGGGGATAAAAACGTGCAGACAGAGATGTGCAGGTCCGTCTGGTTGCAAACAGAAGTAGAGGGAGGGACAGGAGCATCTTTTGGTTTTGATTTTCAGAAGAGTGCGACAAAGGGGTTCCTCTTGGAGGCACAGTGTGAAGCTGTGGTCCCCAGCTGCAGACACCCGTGGAGTGCCCGAGGAGATGCTGGCTAGCAAGAGGGTCCGAGCTGCCGCAGTGCTCCGGGCGCGTGCCGGAGATGTGGGAGCGTGAGGAGTTGTGCTGGGGGCACGGTCCGGGGGTGCTGCTCTCATTACACGCTCTGTCACAGATAATAAAGAGAATGAAGAGCCTTTGGGGAGGTCAGTGGATGCTTTGTTTTGAACTAGAAGAAGATGCTGTCCTCCAAGTTTCTTTTCCCAGACAAGAGCGTATAAACTGCAGCATCTGGAAGGGTGGGTTCCTCAGGGCGGGTTCTGTGTTGCGTGCTCCTCTCTTTTGGGATCAGCATCTCTGCCCAGCATTTTGAGTGCAAAAATGGGCTTAGCCGTACTGCAGTACCCTGTGTTTTTATGTATTTGCTTTTGAGAGCAGTAGCTATTCTGTGTCTTCTTGAAATACTGGTTTTTGGTGGTTTTTTTTTTTCCGTGAGAACTTACTTGGTTTCTGTATTTGCTTTTGAGAGCAGTAGCTATTCTGTGTCTTCTTGAAATACTGGTTTTTGGTGGTTTTTTTTCCGTAAGAACTTATTTGGTTTCTGATGTTGTCATGGACCCCTCAGCTGAGCTCCTGCGATGCCCTTGTTATCCTGAACAGAGTGTAGCTGTTGCGATAGTCCTCACAACAGTTCCCTGTTTGAGTTGGCAAATCTTTTCCTGAACTTGCTGTACCCTCCGGTAGATAAGGTGGCAATCTAAAAGCAACACAGGCTTCACACCGAAAGATCAGATTCCGGCTTTGCTGAGCACAGCTACGGCTTTTTTATTCCGTCCAGGCTTCTGTCCTTCCTGCTTTGCCTCGGAGAGAAAGTGCAGCTACCCTGGATGTGTGCACCCTGCTGCTCCAGCTGAAAAGACAAATGCTTTGCTTGTGCTTTGGTGCTAACGGGGGAGCAGACTTAAAATAATCAGTGTTCGTCTAAAGTAAACAACTTTTATGTTTCTGACATAGAAGATGAAAAGCACACCTCCTTTTAAAACCAGAGCTTGCTCCTTAAGGTTGTGTCAGCTTCATAAATAATTAAAAAAAAAGTGGATGCTTCACATGAGAAATTCTTTTTAAGAAACAGTGTATGATTCCCGTATTCGATGTGTTCTTTGTATTCTATGGAGAGGACACCCAGCTGTTGCATAATCCCTTCGATAGATGGCTATGACTCAGTGAAGCCCTCCAGTAACTGTTAGAGAAGTGTTTCCTTTCTCAGTTGTAAGTTTGTATGCTCCTGTTGCCATTTCCCAAGTGAGCTCTCGCATGGAATTCCAGTGGCCCGGATCAATGAGAAATTTTTTGGACTAGACAGCTGATTGGAAAAAAAAGGCACTGACTTATGGGTTTAGCGCAAAAAGTTTGTTTTAGGTTGGGTTTTGCGCTCTGCAGGAGGATAATGCTGTTCCTTTTGAACTTTCATTTTCCTGAGAGACACAAATGGAGCTTTCCAGCCTAGGGAAGTGTCTCGAGAGGAACAGAACCTGCCGGCTGTGTGCCTAACCTCTTGGGCCTTTCTCTGCTCAGCAGAGAGCTGTGCGCTGGGAATCCAGCAAAGCCTCCTTCGAGAACTGTTAGCTGCATAACACAATTCATTTTGGCTTGCCCATTTTGGTACAACTCTTGCTTTTTTTTATTTTTTTTTTTTTCCTGCAGAAGAAGTGATCATTCTGTAAACTGCAGTGGAAGCCTGCTGTATTAGCGATGGAGATTTGCATGCTCATCTATATCGTAACATAATTCTGATTTTCCTGGTGTTTCTAATACTCTGCGATGATGCTAAGGGAGAAAAATGTCTGACTTGATGCCTCCAGCATTGGCTTGTCTTCCTTTATATTAAAAATTATTTTCATGATGTATTTGTTTAACTGTTTTTAATAAGTTAACTTTTATCAAACAAGTCTGCTAGAGCTTTTCAGATTTAATCATTTGGGAGGGTACTGTTGACATAAAATGCTTCCATTATTTTTGTATTGCTGGG
>NW_010107596.1:13084-13906 GCF_000699245.1 Pterocles gutturalis | reverse complement strand
CAGGAATCGTGAAGTGCAGTCAGAAGTCCACCCAGGAGGAGGACAAAATGCCCAGATACGGTAGGGATCTCGCCGTACACAAAAACGATGTGAAAACAGAGACATAGACTCGTGTGAGGGAGGTTTTGATGTCAGGGCATACAGGTACTGAATAACCCGTGAGCTCACCTCGAAGTCATGCGCTCTGCTGAAAACCATTCAGTGGTATCAATGTCTTTGATTTCTTCGTGTTGGTTGTTTAATTTCGGGTTCCATAAAGGAAGGTGTTGCAAATGGTCCGTTTTTCTGCTTTGAAATTTCCTGTGCATCTCTGAGTGTCGCAGCTGCCCTGCTGTACTCCGGGTATGCTGTTGCTTCTAAACCAGTAAGAGATGACACTGGTTATCTTGGGGTGATGCTAACAAGTGTCAGCAGTTGGTTATAAAATACTCTGGTTACATAAAATACTATATCCAAGTGTGAGGGTAACAAAAAAAACATATTCTCATTCTAACAAGCTCATGGTGTTTCGTAGATATTTTTGAAAAGAGAATTGCTTGTTATCGGTGTACAAATCCCCACTTTATAAGATGAGTAAACTAAAACCACCGTGATTCATTAACAAGTGTCAGCAGTTGGTTATAAAATACTCTGGTTACATAAAATACTATATCCAAGTGTGAGGGTAACAAAAAAAACATATTCTCATTCTAACAAGCTCATGGTGTTTCGTAGATATTTTTGAAAAGAGAATTGCTTGTTATCGGTGTACAAATCCCCACTTTATAAGATGAGTAAACTAAAACCACCGTGATTCATCGTGTTTCTCAGAAATCTTGATCC
>NW_010107596.1:12801-13074 GCF_000699245.1 Pterocles gutturalis | reverse complement strand
AAAGAGTAATCCCACAAAATACTTCATTCTTCTTTGAGGGATTTTGTTTTTGAATGCTTGGATCTCCAAATAAATCAGGAAAGACTTCATTAAGCGATTGATACGGTAGAAGTACAAAGAAATGGGAGCAGAGAGGTGCCCCTTCCAGTTCTAACAGAGTTCTGACTGCGAACTGCAGCAGCACAGGAGTGAATACAGGGGTCGGGGAAATTTTTAGCCTTTGCTGGATTTCTTTCCATGTTGTCAAGTATAGCCAAGAGCCCTTTTTGTAGG
>NW_010107596.1:0-12787 GCF_000699245.1 Pterocles gutturalis | reverse complement strand
TAGGGAAAGGGACATTTCTTCTGTTTCTGTGCTTTCATTTGATTTTCACATTTTAGGTTGGTTTTTTTTTTAAGCTTTTTTCTACAGGTGTGGCTGCAATTAAATACGTAGTTTTCACAAGAATCTTCTTCTGGAGACCTGAAATGTGATCTTTACTTTTCCCACTGTCCTTTACACCTTACTTCAAAGTGATTAAGAGACTTTTAATGACTCCACGTCTAAATGAGGAGGGATCTCGGTTACGCAGGTACAGCACACCACCAGCCCAAAGCCCTAGAAATGACGCTGGGGGGAGATGACGCCTCATTTCCATAGATACCTGGGGCTGTTTATATAGGTACCTCGCAGGGCTGATTTCTTGCTACGTGCAAAGAGGCTGCAAAAAGAGAACCGACCTCCATGGTATGTGTGCTGATCTCATGGTTGAAGATACCCAGGCACTGCAAGGTGGAGGGTGATGCAGGAATTTGCATGGACTAATCTAAGTTTTCATAACAGAAACTTTTGTCAATAAACCCATTACGTGGTATCATTTAACCAGAAAGAAAGCTTCCACAAGAAGAAATTCTTTCCTGTTTCTTTACAGAACTTGAAGTATTTGGCATATCCTGAAACTACCCTCTCTTACGTGGGTTTGTGAACAGGTTACTCGGGGTAGTTGGCTGTCTAACCTGTAAGCATAACAGCACCATTCTTTATATTGTATTTTGTGGAGATATGAGATGCCTCTTCCAAAGAGCTAGGAGACTGGCTGAATCAGTTCGCCAGGAGATTAACTAGAGGAGAGAGTAGGCACTGTCTTGTGGTTTTGGTTTTGCGAGAGGAGATGAGTTTCCGTAGTGAACTGTCTATTTATACCAGCTCGGAGCCCACTGATTTTCACCCCCGTTGTTTTTGCATTCCAGACACATTCCTGTACTCCCCAGTAATAATGTTTAGCCTGAGGGAAGTTTGAAATGTAATCAGCTAGTTATTAGCACAAAGTCTGAGAATGTTTTTGCAAAGGATGAAGAAATCAAATGCAGGACATGAGCTGACGGAGGAGCTGGTTGTTGGGGGCTTGCTTTGGTATGAAGCAGCCTGCCAGGTTCGGTCCAAATGTGGGGAATAATAATAGATGATTTATGGAATATTCAAACCTTGGAACAGCAGAAATGCTGATTTTACCCACGTCTGGTTTATGTCACTTGGAAGACTTCTATTTGCTTGTCAGCCGGTGGTGTTAGTATCTCCTTCGGTCTTAAAACTAGGTTTGAGTGTCGGCACTGGGCAAAGACCTGTGGCTCTTAGTACAAGGATGAACTCATTTCAAGCACAGTAACAAGCCAAGGGAACGTGTCAATGGACTTGCATTTGGAGAATGTTTATTTAAGTGGATGTTATTTAATGCCGTTCACACTAGGTAGGTTTAGTGACATGACGGAATGATGATCAAGCAAATCCATTGAGTAACAAGTGGCAAATCTCAATATTCATGTTGTCAGGCAGTTTACCTTTGGATGCGTGAAAGAATTCGTTACATATATTCTGTATTTTATGGGCATGTTTCATCTCAGTTATGATTAATCTATCGTGTTATATTATTTGGTGAAGCACAAGTTGCTAAACGGGATGGTGATCCAGGCTTTGAAGTGACCGCACGGGACCAGAGGTAGCACGGGTTGAGTCTTGGCATGAGACACCTCTTTGCTCGCATGTCTCCTCACCCAGGTGTTTGGCTCCTGGATGCTGGGAGCTTTGGGTGATGGGATGAAGACCCTCAATGGCTACGCATGTGACAAAGTTTATTCTCTGTCCTTGTAGCTGGTGGGGGATCATCACCCTTCTTGCCCGTCTGGTCATCTAGCAATAAGAGATGCAGCATGCTCCGCGGGCAGTGATGGAATGGGAGAGGGCAGTGGAAGATGGCCTGGAAGATCCCTCGTCATGCTGGTTTTCAGCCTGTTCTGGTTGTCTGGGTGCTCTCAGCAGGCTTGTTTTCCTTGGTTGTTGTTCACAGACCCCTAACAAATACTCCATAAATTCACAGTCGAAGGATCCCAGCCTGAAAACAACTGAAAGTGGAGTCAGCTGTTGGGTAGGACTCCTCCAGGGGAGAGGTTGGCCGTGTCTTCCTATCGGTGTAACTAGCCAAGAGCACGGCACCCTTCGTATGAGGTGGCACTCGTCGTGCCCTTGGGGCTCTGCTCTGTATTTAGCAACTCATCGTCGGTCTCCACAATGGGTTTAGCACCATGTCCTGGGTAAAAGGCGTCCGTGGTGGGGACCTGACCTGGAGTCCCAAACCACGGCTGCCGTGTGAAGAGGAAAGGGACAGTTAACGTGTCGTGTCAGGACTAGAGGTTGTCTGAATGTTATATGTGGAGGAAATGGAAGGAATGTCAGAAACATTCTGGCTGTGTGAATAAATATAGTTCAGGAAATATTTCCTTTTTTAACTTTGTTTTGTGACTTTCAAATTCTTTTTCTTTTGGGGAGGGATTGTTTATATATTTTACTTAAGGAGGGGAAATAAACTGTCTGAAAAGTTGAAACTCTGCTTGGGGGAGACACAACACTCAGTAGCTGTTCTCAGCAGTGGCTCTCAAATTAATCTTCCTTTTATGATAGAAACGCTGCAAATCCTCTGGTCGAAGTTTGCCAGTTCCACGACAAATCCAGCTGTATAGCGATGCATGCTTACGTGGTGGCTGCACTCAGGGGTTTCTCCTTCCCTGCTTTACTGATGTTTATACGACTGCTATATATTGTTATTCTGAAGTGCCTCCTGCAGCAGTTTTATTTGCATTAGTTTTATTTTTCAGTACTGAATTAGTAACCATTTAAAACCGTCGACCGCATGTAAACAAGCAGCGCAGAAGTTCTGAATAACACCTTACCTGGAATTACAAGCGCCGGTCTGTATTGCACAAGGCACGACGTTGGGGGAATTGTGAAATGACTGCATTGAGGAGTGCAACATCATTTCTATTTATCTGGTTTCTTGTAGCCCATTTGAATAATATCTTGCTGCTCACATGGTTCTCGTGGCCGGCGGTCCCGGCGGTGGGATCGCTGGGTTGCCGTGTTGTTGAAATACTCTGGCGCCGCTCCAGCCCGTCTACCATGTGATGAGCAATATTTTTGCAGGCTCTGTAGAAGCTGTGCTTGCTCACTGAATGGCTCTTCAGTTCTGATCAGAGAGCAACGGGAGTTGGATGGTTTTAATTGGGGGGAAAAAAAGAATCGTTTTTAGCTGATTTAACAACAATAAAATGTGTTTAACAAACACTTCATCCAAATGGTAATTCTTCAAACTGTGCCGGCAGGCTCTAATGACAGGTGAAAAAATGATTTTCTTTATTTGAAAACTGGTACAGAGGTGTAATAAATTAATATCCTCTTATTTTTAATGCAGGAGTTATCTTTGATATGCAAATTTATTCCTTTGATTTGATCCCTTAAGGATAAATCTTGTATTTTTTTCAGAGTATGACTTAGGCTAATCAAGGTAATGAAGTGTTATTCAAGGTAACATCCATGGATGTACTTCGGTAAAATTTCCCAAAAGAGTCTCTTTGTCTGGAGAATATTTGTCTCATTCTTTTCAGTGAAGAATTCAGGGTTACTCGCAGGGCGCAGGGGTTGTCTTTAGATGCCCCAGTGCAAATAAACAGGCGTGGAGAAAAGCTGGACAACTTCGTAGCAAAGTTAAATAGCAGAACCAGTGGTGTGTGCTTCCTACAGCCCTGCCGTACCTTCTCGGAGAACTGCTTTTATTGACTTGCTGCTCGCTGAAATAGGAAGAGCTGCCGAGGAACGTGCGGGGATAGCCAGCACCGAGGAAAGCTTAAACGAGAAGGGTTGGTCTAACCAGTGTGTGATGGATATTTGGAAACATACTGAGTTAGTTTTCTTACATGTGGTCACAAAGATGCCTGAAAGGACATATTTTCATTTCGATGCAAGTGAAAACGTGGGTGCTTGCTGTGTGCTTGCAATATTATTTGATCGGTTGCTTGAAAAAAAAAAAAACAAACAAAACAACTTGAAAGCTGCAGCTGACAGTATGGCATCTGGTTTTTACTTTACCTTTTAAATGTCAGAATGTGAATTTTAACAATGACCGACCAAAAAAAGTTCCACGTGCAGAGCCCACCAGCTCGCAGTAGGTTTGCAGGCGCTTCTTAATAGAGATTGACTCGCCTGCAAGCCCATGGAGAGCGGGGCAGTGGCAGGGCTCGGCGCGAGGGCATGATTAGCCCGTGGGATTGCACCGGCTTAAATAAAATGCTGATTTAGCATGTCACGTCCAGACTACCTGCGTTATGCAAGAGGGAAAGAATTTGCCTGATTGTAGTCCTGTCAACACAGAGAGATTGCAGCAGTGTAACAGAATAGACCTCTAAAGCCTTGTTTAAATTGGTGCGTGCTCTTGTCTGGATTCTATTAAAAAAATGTTTAGTACGGAGAGCCACAATAGCTCACGCTGTTGCCAGGGGCCGGAGCGGCCTCCAGTTGCATCAGACTATTGTTTTTTGGTGGAATCCTTTGGTGCATCCTGCACGCTTGCTGCTCATCGTTTCTAAAATACCCATCAAAAAGACAGGTGGCATCTTCCAGTCCCGGGTGAAATTTTCCTGGGTGGGATTTCTAATACATTTCTAACCACTTTCAATCTGGCCATGCCTTTGTAGTGTAAAATAAATAAATTCCCATTCCCAAGAGCCTGGAGCTGACAAAACTTTTACTTGGAGCCTCTCTCTCTTCCACTGACTAAATTCCGCCTGTGTTTTGGTGGGGCTGGTCCTGCCCTCCGTAGCTCCCGACATATGCCAGCCAGTGTGTGGGCAGGAGAAAATTTAATACACAAGATGTGTTTCTGGGATGCTTGTGGCTTTGTATAATTGTCCCATCTAGAGGAGTGGAATTTTTCTTGTAAAATCTTTTTTTGGCTGGTTTATAATGCCGCTGGTTTAATAGATCGTTTGAAGTCCTCGCCTTGGAGATAGCCCCTGTGCGGTTTTCTGATCGCTTGTTTCCTTCCCACAGTAAAACATGGTTTTAAGCTGGAAGGAAGTTTTTTGTTTATTCAATAATAAAATAAAAGGCAGTTTTGGAAGTATATGCTATGTATCCCCAAAGGATCATCGCGCTCGGAGCGATGTGGAATGCCAGAACTTCCCACGTGTGCGAATTCACCAGGGAGACGCTGACAGATGCCTGGTGGATTGAAGAGCCGTATGGGGAGCTACCCCCAGAGCCTTCCTCCAGCCTCTCCCTGGCTTCCAGGCCGTTACCGTGGCCTGGCCTCCAGCAGTCATTTAATGTACGTACAGGGATGCACGTAATGCAGATGCCTTACAGAGGAACTCGTGGGTCTCGCTACGCGGTCCTGCGTTTCCCGAAACGGAAGGCCAGGCAGGAGTGGAGGTTGGTTATTGCCTTCACCATCTGTTTTTGAACTTGGAGGTACTTTCTTGTCAATTATGAAGGGGATGGGCAGGGACCAAACCCCCATTTGTACCCCAAACAAGAAACTGGAAGAAAAGGTCCCTCTTTAATGTGTTCAAAAGACTTTACAGTGTGGTGACCTTATCATTTTTCTTACCAGAGTCCCTGGCATGCCACAACAGGCTTGCTGCGTCTCTGCAGTGTGTTTGCATCTGCTTTACATCACTGCGGCCGTGCAGAGCGGGCTGTACGGCTCCACACCGCAGCTCGCAGTTTGCAGGGGGTGTACTGGTGAGCAGGGCAGCACTAGAGTGGCTTTACTGGGGCTGAGGCTGCTCAGGTTGCATCCCTGCTGCAAAGCATCCCTCCTGCCTCTCTGCCTCTGCAGTTCCTTCAGCGCTGGAACCTCGTTCCCATCCAACCAGCAAATGTTGAATTTCTAAACAGGCTGTATTCCTAGTCAATTTCTAATTCATTATTCTCCAGGTATATTTTCAGAAAAGGTACTCTGTGGTAGGAATATTATAATTTTTGAAGAAGTTTGGACCCCCTGAAGAAGCCGTGCCCGTGTGTGCTCGGTTGGCTCTTGTTCAAAAACTTCATCGTCTCTCATCGTGGTTACTCCTTCCCAGCTGTTAAAATTAGCACAGAGGGCAAAGGGATAGTCAATGAAGGTGAAAAATAATGCCAATAAGATCATAGCAGATGCTTTTTCACGCAGGTAATTGCATCCTGGCGTTTGTTTTCACAAAGGTATTACAGAGAGCCAGACTGCAGGAGAGTTCACGGAAGGACTGAGCAGCGCGAGTAAAGCCAGACAGTGTCTCCACCAGTTAGTATCAACCATCCTAGAGCTGGAATCAGGCCCTCTTTTTGCTTTAAATGTAGGAACATCGCCTGTCTCTTAACTTTTATGAGGAATCCTTAGGATAATCTTTTATCTGCAGCACATTCCTAAATTTGCTGGACATCCAGCTTCCCTCGTGGAGCACGCTCTTTCCCCTGGTAAGACTGAAAAATCCCAGGCGTGCCTTTGGACTCAAACCTGCTTTCCTATTAAGGTGTCAAGCGGTGAGCTGTTCTGAGTTTAAAAATGAGTTCAAAACCAAGAGCTGCTCCAGGGAACGGGCTCGTCTGTGGTTCACCTTCAGGCCACGGTCGGTGGCACGTGCAGCTGGTGGAGCAGAAGGTAAATAAGGGCAGTGGCAAACCCCAGGACAGAGATCAGGCTCGCTCATCAGCCCATCTTTCATTTTCCTGGTGGAATTTAAAAATACACACGTAAATAGATTCCTAAGCCAACAGTGGCAGCTAGACCTTTGTGTTTGAGCTGCATGTCTGTGCTGGATTTCCCGAGGCCTTTTTCTCCTCCGTCTTTTTTGTTTGATTTTTTTTTTTCTTTTTTTTCAGTCCCTCCCAGGTGAGAAGAAGATAAAAGTGACTGAAGGAGGATGGAGCAGCAGCCTGCAGCTTTGTTTCTGCAGTTTAGCTGTAAATGTAGATTGTGGGTTTGGGTACAGGGCTCCTCACTTCAAACTGGCAGATGTTGAATCCCAAAATTACACATGTGTTGTTGATCAGCGTTTTCCAAGCCCACTGTTGTCTGTTAGCTGATCAAAAGTAAGCGTTTTGCTAAACAAAAGAGGCTTAAGAAAACGAGTGGTTTTCCATAATGCAGAAGATGCCTCTGGTTTCTCTGGCTCTTTGCAGTTCATCTTTGGAGATTACAAAGATAGGTTTGGGGTTTTGTTTTTCGGAGTTTCTTTTGCGTTTTCAGTCTGTAAAGTTCTGGTTCTTATTATCCTTGTTTCTCCTTTCCAGAGGCCCAAGATAACAAGCTGGCTCATAAATTCCCTTTCTAATTTTAGCCACAGGAAATGTTGCTCCATACATTCAAAGTGCTTTTCCAGGTAGGCTGCTTTGTTAGGATCCGGGCGTTTTGGGTTACGTGCTTTTGTTTGCACTGAGCTGGAAGTGGTTTGTACGGGCTGGAGGGTGGGACGTGCTTCATCGGAAATGCAGCTTTGTAGGCTGGAGAAAATGACTTATGTTTTTTGTAAAGTCATCTTGTGCAGTCCTGCAGTGTGAGTGACAGAAAATGCCTGTGGATGTAAGAGGCAGTGATGTGCTATATTGCTGAAATCTCTGGGGATAAAAAGGTGACATTCAGGACTACAGCAGGACAATTCTTAAGAGTATTTTTAGGGCTTTTAAGAAACCAAACAAACCTCACGAAATTTGTTTTCTTTCATTCTACACAGCCACTCACCAGACCGGCAGGATGCCTTGTGTCTGACTTTCCTGGCACCACAGTTTTTCAGGAAGGATGGGTACCACAGTGTGGGGGTTCGGGCTGTGTTTAATGGTGTGTAAACTGCTGTGGTGTGTCGTGTTGCACGGAAACCACACATCACACAGAAGCAGTGGAAATTTTGTATAGGGGCTATAAGAATTAGCGTAAAACTCTTCCATAATTGGGCGTGAAGAAGTCAGCTGGCTTTGGCTCTGCGGGGACCAGGTGGCTCTGAGGGCTGAAGACGAGGAAGGGACTGTGCCATGCAGGACACCTCTGCCTGCGGTCTTCTGCAAGAGCAGCCTGGCCGTTGGACCTTGCAGCACTTCTCCCTCCTGGCTTTGAGAGATCAGGTTGTGTGCTGAGGAGAGGGACAGGTTTTTGTTAAAAAAAGAAAACAAACAACTCCCCTGGTACCTGGAGGAAGGACAACAAGGGAGATGCTGTGCCTGAAAGAGAGGTGATTCTCAGTGGTGCTGGGGAAGGTGTCCAAGAGAATAAAGTAAATGTTCGCTTGCTGTATGGTTATGGAAACGCGTTCTGCTCCTCTCTGAAATCACTTTAGTTTATTTGGGAAGGTGGTGAAAAAGGTGAAGGTCTAGAAAAGTTAGAAATGAGAGTTTGTAGTCAGAAGGAAGCAAAAGCAGCGCCCCGTGGGCATGTGTGGGGTGGGAGGTGGTGCCACCTTGCAGCTGAAAGACTATCAGGTTGACTACTTCTCCCTTTCTCTCTGATCTTTCCCAAGGGCTGCGGGAGAACGGTGCTTTTTTAGATGTTGTGTTTGGTGTTGTTTAAACACAACTGCTGGTGGTTCCTTCAGGGAACTGGATGCCCTCTGCTTGGCACAGCTGGCAGGCTGGCTTCAGCAAGTGTCCCACTGTTGGAGCATCTTGTGACCTTGCTGGAAGAGCCGCTCCTCTTGCAGGTAAAGATGGGGCAAATCACTCCGCATCCTGGGCTCGATGCCTTGGAGGGAGCCGGAACGGTTCTGCGAGGAAGCTCTGCGCTCTCCTCTGTTCAGCACCAGCCAGCAGATGTTTGATGGTCCCGTGCCCCTCCGGGGAGGAAGGTGCGAACGCTTGTCCTGTGGTGGCCTCTTTGTGCGGCCTTTGGCGCTGCCCGGCCCCACGACTGCTGGGCTGCTTCAGAGGTTCCAGCACAAATTGGTGCTTGGTGGGGTTGGTTTTGTCCCCCCAGTTGCTGAAATGGCCCAACTGTGATTTTCTCTCCAGGCAATCTAAGGACAACATGGTCATTGCTTGAAATTAAAAATGCACCTATAGGCCTTGGCATGCCTGGATTGCTGAAAACCAAAAGCCTGAAGTTGAGCGACTCAAGCGAGTTCAGTGTAGAATTCCCGCTGGCACATGGTGTTTCCACTCTCACAACTCTGACAGCTCAATTGACCAGAGGATGTTTTGCAGGGATGTCACAACCCCTCCGATCATCCAGCCTGTACTTACCAGGTGCTGTTGTTGGGTGAGGATGTTGCTCTCAGGGTCCGTGTCCTTGTTTAGCTGTTGCTGGTCCTGAGGTTTCTTGTGGTGTAGAGTGCTGGTTCCCAGTTCAGTCGATGAGAGTGCTGAGCTGGGGGAGAGGAAGAGGTTTGCAAGAGTGGGTCTAATAAAGTGAGAAAATAATCCCCATAAATACAGATTTGTCAGCTGTTGAATTTCAAGAATGAGGGAGAGTATTTGCTATTGAAAGTAATCTTTAGATTCAGCAACAGCGTGGATCCAAAGGACGCTAAAGCTCCTGGAAGGATGGTATGCTCTGTATCATTTCTTGTGTAAATGTTAGGCTAGGTTAGCACCTGAAAAATTATTTAAGCTTTGACAAGGAAAAACAACATGGAAAAGCTAGGAGAGAGATGCCGAAAAGACACTGCACTTAGAAGTAGTAAATAAATTTCTGGTCACTTTTTCTACTATTATTTGCCTGTCACATTACATTCCAGAAATTGCCGTTAATAATTTATTTTACAGAGCAAGTCAGAGTCTAATGCAGTTGTACAGCGGCGTATTCTATTGTATGAGGAAACCTAAGTGCAGGTCTCTGCTTCCTTTCCCTGGAGCGGCAGTGGCTGAGAACCAGTATTCTTCACTCCCAGATTTTCAGCAAAGTGCAAAGATGATGTCTTGAAAAGGCGTGGAGAAAGCTTTTTATTGCATTTCTAAAAAGAGAAAGCAAGAGCTGATAGATTGCAGAGGAGCATAACCCAAGAGCGAGTTACCACCGTTGGTTCGGAACAAAGGGAGCTAAAGCCAGTCCTGAACTGCAGAGTTTTTTTATGGCCTCGCTATACCACTACTGGTTACTTGTGTCAGACTTATATAAAATGAGATATTAAATTACTGAAAGATAATAGCTAACATTGTTCATCACGGCAAACTGCAGCAGATGATGGAAATGACTTTCTAGCTGGCAAGTGATTCTTGGTCTCACAGGGGAGTGACAATCACCGTGGTTCTCACGATGAAACGGTTTTCATGCAAATTCTAATTTTTTGAGGTAAGGTACTGCAGGAGTAGAGGGTTGTGAAAACTGAGGTCAATTGGTTTTTTAAAATTAATATTTCATTCCAAATAATTAAGTATAAAATGATTAAGTTGTGTAGATGCTAAGGGAAATGATGGAAACATAAATAATGAAGGAGAAATGTTAATATTTGGTAAAAGGGACATGATTTATATAATTTGGGTTTTATTACATCAATACGAGGAATGTTGCTAGTCGTACAGAAGGGAGGGCTGTACACTGGGAAGCATTATTCTGAAAAGGACGATCACCTGGTAGTTAAATGCTGTTTCCCTGTACTGCAGCTGAGGTGAAGCGACTCATGGAGGGAGGAGCAGGGATATATAACAAGACTGGGATTATATTTTTATTAAATGAACCAGTAAGACCGTGACTTAAATATTGCCATTGCTTTTTGGTGTCTCTTAGAATCAGTGCTGAGAAGGGTTTCAAAAGGATTTGAAGCTCATCAGACAGAGACGTGAAAGGTAGGACACAGTTTGCCAAAGAGAAAGTCATCTTCCTGTCCGCTGGCAATAGAGGGCTAGAAAGCTTCAGTTCCGTACAGGGGAAGCATCAAAAATTGTAACTTGAATCTTATTTAGCCAAGGAGTTGCTTACCAACTTTTTATTAATCCCCCATCTTTTGAGATCTCCTGCAGGAGAAGACATCCCATCTTTAAAAGATGCACAGAGGGATGCCCTCTGCTTGGGGAAAAACGGGTTAGACTGGCGTAACAGCAGCTTCTGTCCTGAAGCCATCAGGAGGGATGAACCAAAGGAAAGGAAATTAATGAAGAACTTAAAGATCAAGACATCTTTTCTCTCCCTTTCCCTGTTCCTTCCCAGCAAATGGCTTCCCACCAGTTGCCTGAGATGGTTTTTCTCTGCAAACCCAGCTACTGTGGAGGACGGCAGAGTCGCTCCAGCCTGACCCATCTGGGTACCCCCCGGGGCTGGCAGGGTGCGGGCAGGGTGCGGGCAGGGTGCGGGCAGGGAGGCAGCCTCGGGCAGGGAGCCCTGGGCTCTGCCTGCGCCCACGTTGCTGAACTTTCCATTTGCTCTGCAACGGCCGGGTTTTCTCACGCTACCAAATCCAGGTTGAAGACTGGGATGTTTATACACAGCCTTATTTATACTTTGGTTTATTTTTGTGCATACAGCAAATAATTTCAATGTGAGTGCATGCATATGATTTTTTTTTGCTGTTATTAGTATTTGTTAGCGTTTGGGGTGGTTTTCTGTTTTTGTAAGTTCAGACAAACACATAAAGATAAAAAGCAAAGCTAGCTGAAGAGAGGAGCCCAGTACAGAAATTTCCTAATGCTTCTAAAATGCAGTAGCAGCAGGACAGATAAACCCACTGCAGTGCTACGGCGATCTCGCCTGTTAACTATTTTGTCAAAAATACGCTTTGCGAACGCTGCCATGTCAATATTCAAAATGGTTGACTCCAACAAAGGAGTGTTTGGGCTCCGTGTGCAGGAGCCGCTACTCTTTACAACGCTTACAGCTTTTCTGAACTTGACGACAAGCGAAGGACATGGCTTGCGTTTCTCAAAGATAAATGATGCAGCTCATTTTTCCCCGGGGCAGAAAATACTCCATACATCGGGCCAGTGTGCTGGGGGGGGTTGTTGTAGCCGGTTCCCTGCCTTTGCTTCCAAGAGCCATCTCTGGAAAAAAGCAGAAATGCTCTGCAGGATAAAACCTGCCAGCGTGCAGATTTGCTGTCAGACAGTTTGAGGTCGTCTTATTTTTCAGCATTTATTTTGAATAAATTTGGGGGAAGAGAAGGAGTATAAGATGGAGAACGGCAGGGGGGGAAGACAGGGTGAGCTTTGCCTTTGGAAACGGCAGTATGAGTCGGAGCACTTTCTTTGCCGCCGTGTCTTGAGTTCCATCGTTGCGCAGCAACACCCACAGCAAAAATTGCAGCGTGTTTTTTCACATCGCATAGCAGCTCCTCCGTTGTTGCCTTATTCGTTTAATGTCGCTGCGTTGCCTAATGGATTTAAACGTGCTGCGTGGTGGCGTGAAGGTTTTTGCCCGCCGTTTGTATGGAAAATGACAGCGTTGATTGTACTGATTCACTGTTCTCCTATAAGACATTTTCGTTACATCGATACGGTTCTACTGAATTAATGACCCTGGTTTTTTTTATTGTGAAATATTTCAGACTGAACGTAGGAGTTGCTTTATGAAGTGCCACAGAGTTGCAAGGAATACTAACGCAAATCAAATTTTCCTGCCGTAAGAAGGATTTAATCACAAGCAAAGCATTAGGCAGGCAATGCTAATAAAGTTCTGCAAAACTGAAAGATTTTTACACTTCCTAATTTTCCAAAACTTGCCCAAAATAACCTTTTTTCCTCACTTGCTCTCCTGAGCCCCTGCCCTTGCGTTCGGCGCGAGGAGTGGCCCCGCTGCCTTCTCCCTGAACGTCTGGGCGGCTCTGCAGGATGTTGCTTTCCCCTGGCCCACACCACATCACCCGTTTCCACTAACGCTCCGTGCTCCGCGGACGTGGCGAGGCTGGGGAGC